>NW_024383101.1:0-48658 GCF_016835505.1 Polypterus senegalus | reverse complement strand
TGGCACCCTGCCCAAGGTTTGTTTCCTGCCTTGTACCCTGTGTTGGCTGGGGTTGGCTCCAGCTGACCCCCGTGACCCTGTAGTTAGGATATAGTGGGTAAGATAATGGATGGATGGATTATCAATTAATACTATGATCATCTCTCTATATATAAAATGCACCGTCTGTCTGTCTGTTTGTCCACTTTTCATGAGAGAACAACTTAACAGATTCAGATCAGGTTATTTCTATAATTTGCTTGAACATTCCGGTTGATTTTGCAACTTCTCTCAACATGCTAAGTATAATAGTTCACTTGTGGTACCGATTTATTTGTGCAAATCTGAGTCTTTTTTCACTACTACATGGGCGGTCCGTGGGAACAACTAGTTTCTAATAAATACAAAATCAACCAGGTATCGTTAAGCAAAATTGAATTACTCAAGTGGAACGCAAACCTTCACTCTTAACAGAAAAAGGTTTTCTAATTAAAATACGTATACATTTATACATTCAGGTTGACAACAGCATATCCAGATCTAATTAATGTATATAAAAATAAATATGTACAGTACATATCTACATGTTTCCTAGGCATATATACATGTCAACCTATTTAGTAGAAACAGCATGATATTATTAAAGTTAATGAAAAGGTACAAAGCAAATAAAACTGTCCATAATGGTTTCAGTTGATTTAGGATGTTGATGAAGTTCTTGATTCCTGAATGTGATTGAATGTCATCTGACACAGAGGAGAGAAGAATGATGAGCCATAGGAGAAAACTGAACGATCAGAAGACAGAAACAAGCAATTTAAATAATTAGGTGTGAAGATAATCCGTTTCTTCATCATGAAAGTAAGCTGGGTGCCCACCCTCCACTGGGCACATTTGACACAGTTGGCACTGTCAATAATTAAGGTTTCTAAGCCCTCCTCATCTACTCCAGTATGCCAGGTGACTGCAGAAAAGAGCATTTTGAGCAGGTGTGGGTGGCACATACTGCAGCGCCACAACACAGGATGGGAGACAAAAATTATTACAGAAATGCAATGGATTAATGCTGGGTACTTATTAACACATCCAAGAGCTTAAGGTATAATCAGATCACTATATTATGACATAATTACTGGAAAGCCAGAATAAAAGAGAAGGGGTTTAAATAGTTTTATTTGAAATTTCCACAGATTTAACCTGGTATATTTCTATTGGTAAACTATTCCAGATGTTAGGTGCATAAGAACAGAAAACTGCCTTGCCAGTTCTTTTATGCTTTGACCTTAGAATAACAAGAAAAGGATTTGCAGATCCAAGACTGTGATTTTGTACAGAAGGACACAGGCATTCTGAGATGTAGGTAGGGGGGCAAAAGTATTTAAAGTCTTACATACAAGTAGAAGTATTTTAAAATCAATTCTAAAGGACACTGGCAGCCAATGTAACAGATATATGCTCATATGTTATCCTTTTTGGTTTCAATTCTTGCTGTGACATTCTGGACAAGCTGTAGCTGATTTGTGACCTTCTTAGGCTGTCCTGATAGGAGTGCATTGCGGCAGTCCAGTCAGCTAAATACAAGTGCGTGTATTGATTTTTCAGCATCATTAAATGTTATAAGAGATCGCACTCTTGCAATGTTCCTTAAATAGAAGAAAGCAGTCTTGGTAACATTATAAACTAGCTGTCCCTCCGGACGGCCCTTGTAGTAGTGAAACAAGACAAACTTTAAAATCAATAAACAAAAGGTAGCAAAGAGGAGGCAAAGTACACTCCAAAACACAGAGGCAGACCGGCCCTCCACTCCTGACGCCACGCTTCCCTCTCCCCTCGGCCCACAGCCCCTGATTAGCGTGAATATATCGCTCCACAAATGAACTAAGATTCTTAGCACGATGAGGGGAAGTCACAAAATCAACCGGAATGTTCAAGCAAATTGTAGAAAAACCCGATCTAAATCTGTTAAGTAGTTCTCTCGTGAAAGGCGGACGGACAGACTGACAGACAGACAGAGAGACAGGCAGGCAGGTGTTAGATTCTATATATGCTGTATATAGAGAGAGATGCCATCTGAAATTAAGGTCAATAAATAAGTCAATAATAACACCTAAATTCTTAGCCTGTGGTTTGATTCGCAGGGCCAGATGATTAATTCTGTTTCCAAGATTCTTTTTGTTTATTGCTGCCAATAACGTTTAATTTTGTCCTTGTTTAGTTTAATGAAATTCATATTCATCCATTCTATTAAGGTGGTGGATTAAAGGGTTTGGAGCCTCTGGGTTAGGCGCAATGGATAAATAGAGCTGTGTGTCATCAGCATATAGCTGGTAATTTACATTATACTTTGAAATTATCTGGCATATCAGAAACATGTACAGTGGAAATAATAACAACGGTCCCAAAATTGATCCCTGCAGTACACGTATTGAATATCATGTAGTTTTGATACACGATCGTTATAGCTGACAAAGAATTTCCTTCCAGTTATATATGATTTAAAGGCAGCAGCACCACTGGGTAAGGTGGTTAATAAGAATTTCATGATCTATAGCAGGGGCGGGCAAAGTCAGTCCTGGAGGGCCGCAGTGGCTGCAGGTTTTTGTTCTAACCCAGTTGCTTAATTAGAAAGCAATTCTTGCCAATAATTTAATTTCATGGCTTGTTAGTGCTTTAACTCTGCCATGTCAGCTAATTCTCATATCTTAGACCTTTTCCCTTTCCAAGGATATCATCCAAATGATTTGAAGGCTAAAATGGATGAGAATTCTCAGTCCTTCACTTTTCTCTCTTCACTTTCCTTCCAAATATTTAATTAAACCCAATAGTGCATGATAAATACACACAGGGGTAAATGGTAACAAGCTAAATGGAGAAATGCTGCTCTCTTTTGCTATTTGCATGTTATTGCTAATAAGGAGCAATTAAAAACAATGAATACAGCTGTTTAAGACTACAATAAGCAATAAGGGTTAAAAATCTTAACAAGTGAGACAACTAAAGTGAAGCAGAAGGGTTACTTGAGCAAAAAGTGCCTCTTCTTAAGAAATTGGGTTGGAGCAAAAACCTGCAGCCACTGCGGCCCTCCAGGAATGACTTTGCCCACCCTGATCTATAGTATCAAATGCTGCATTCGAGTCAGAACAAGTACAGATGTTTTATTTGCACTTGCATTCATTCACAGATCATTTACTAATTTGACTAGAACTGCTTCAGTACTATGATTTGATCTAAACCTGACTGATACTTATCAAGAATAAAATGTTGATTCAAAAAATTAACAAATTACTGAAAAACTGCCTTTTCTAGAATTTCCTTGAAAAAAGGCAAATTGGCCTGTAATCAGGGCCGGACTGGCCATTAGGGCATTTGGGCAATGCCCGTTGGGCGGACTCTGGTCTGGTCATGGGAAGGCCATTTCGTGAAATACATTTTATGTACTGGTTACTGTTTGACAGTAAAATTAATTTTCTAAAGTACTAAACATTATCTGCCCGGTACTGTGATTTTTATAGTCCTATAACATACCGCATTACGTTATCTCAGTGGTTCTCAAACTGTGGGGCGAAGTAACAAAAAGGGGCGCGAAGATGTGAAAAAAGAAAACAAGAATCGAAAATCTGAAAAATACATCCACTGAAACCAAAACAAATGAACTTAAACTACATTCTGATACTAGAAAAATAAATATAGAGTTAGATAAATGTCGATTAAAAGTTAAGCAGGTATAATAAAATATGCATCTATGATATATCATTCATTAAAAAAGAACAAATTGGTATTAGTGGGCTCCTTTCAAAAAACATTTAAAAGTGTTATGAAAACTCGGGTCACAAAAATACTTAAAGGTTGGGAAACGCTGCGCCATCAAGTTGTTTTAGCTGTCAGTACACAACGTTGCAGCGAAAAATTTGGTCAAAACTGCGTTTTGCCGATTTCTGTTTCGACACCGCTACATTTCGGTTAGCACACACATTATTGCAGTTTATTTGATGTCATATCGTATTTAAGTACTAATAATTAGTTTAGATGATATGTTATGCATTTTATTGTTCTCTGGTCGTCGGCGTGAGCAATAAGTGGTTTTCAGCTGCGATTATTAGTATGATAAAATAAAGTTATGAAGCACAGGATAGGAATTTTCCGTATTAGGACGGGACATTTATAGTTTATCGATAAGTTAATGGAACAATTCAATTAGGTTTTCATTATAACCTCGGATATAATTGGCAACAGTTTAGCTCGAGTTCATAGGCTCAAAGCAGGTAGCAGCTTAGTTCACATGCAGTGCTGGGCTCGTCGAGGCTCAACAAAGTTATTATTTGAAGTTGATCCTGTAGTGAGTCTAATATTATTTATCTTTTCCTTAAAATATACTGCAAAATCTTCACTGTTAGCCTCTGAGTCTTTTAGTGTTATAATGGAGCTTGGTTTATAAAGTACAGCACTGCTTTTATCACTGTAATCGTCCAAAGTTCCTATGTAATTCTGAACGTCCGTGAAGAACATCAAGTGCTTTGTTTTCATGAAGGATTTTCACATTACAGATGGCATGCACAGCTGCCCCGTGTGCCATCTTATCTCAAGCAATGTCCGTACTCGCCACCTCCTCGTCAATTCCTCCCTTTGGTCCTGAATATCTTCCAGATAACGTGGCTTGTTTTTTCAACAAAGCATAATTCAGCTTTTGTCTCCTCTCCGGTTTGAAATTGAAGGGAAATTTGTGTGATAGCTGGTAGTGCCATGTGCTCAGAAGGGCGTTAATATTCGATGGATTGTGAAAATTCATAAATCTGTTCAATATAAAATGACCTTCATAGAAATGTAGTGAGAAATGTTCATCAATTGTCAATCATGTATACTGCTAAGTAAATTCTTAGGACCACTCAACTAATACTGGGTTGGACCCCTGTATTACTCGATATGGCAAAAGCCAAACGAACCGGCAATCATTTTTTTGTATCACTATACTGCTGCTGGATTATGTGAATTTCCCTTGGGATTAATAAAGTATCTATCTATCTATCTATCTATCTATCTATCTATCTATCTATCTATCTATCTATCTATCTATAGTCTATACTTTATCTTCGATTTTGATAACATAATTAAATTAGTTTTTTGATTATGAACGTATTAAAAAAAACTTCCTATTACTTTTTTACGAAAATTGTAACACCAACACGTTAGCTCCGATACTGCGAAACAAATGACATTTCATTTATTAATGAGTAAACAAAAATCGTAAAGAGAGCCGCTGAATTCACAATGTTTATGGTAGATAAAAAATAAAATTGCTTACTTCTCTTATATATAATATAATAGATTGTATATTCATCAATATATAATCACTGAATACGTTCAAAGAAAGTTTAAAAACGGTGGGAAAAGCAAAGTCTTTTTAAGGTTCTTTTTGACAGATTAATTTTTGTTTTATGGTGTAGCAAGTTTTTACATGCATAATTTTTGACGGCGAAAAAGTCAATTACATTAATATTGTTATTAGGTTGATTTATTTCTGTTGATGCAATAAGAATAATGCAAGATGAAATTATAGTTAATAAAAACAAACATTAAACGACAAACTAATAATGCTATATGGACTTTTCATGATAAAATTGTCGGTTGCTTTGACGGAGCGCACCAGAAACGTTCCGCGCGTCACCTGGATGATAACATACATACATACAAGACCGCAAGATTGTTACAGTCTACTTTAAATATAAGATTTAGAAATAGTTCTGCTTTTTTCTATTTAAATGTTTAACTCTCTTTTGTTGATTTCATTATTTTTTGCCCTTTCTCTGTGCAGTTTTCCCCCTTCATTGTGTCTTACTAATGACAAATGTAAACGAGCAGAGCAGACATGCTGGCCAACAACAGTGAATGGTGAAAGGGCGCAGCTACTTCAGCGTCAGATTAGTAAATAATGGAGTCATTAAACAATTAGAGCACCTGGAAAAATAGAATGTAAATCAAGATGAAAATATTGTTAAAAAGAAAGAAAAATACATTATTCCTATATACCGGCTTGCTACATAATAAATAATAATAATAATAATAATATATATATATATACTGCGGCGGGCTGGCGCCCTGCCTGGGATTTGTTTCCTGCCTTCCGCCCTGTGTTGGCTGGGATTGGCTCCAGCAGACCCCCGTGACCCTCTAGTTAGGATATAGCGGCTTGGATAATGGATGGATGGATTATCAATTAATACTATGATCATCTCTCTATATATAAAATGCACTGTCCGTCTGTCTGTCTGTCTGTCTGTTTGTCTCTTTCCACTTTTCCTGAGAGAAGTACTTAACGGATTTAGATTGGGTTTTTTCTATAATTTGCTTGAACATTCCTGTTGATTTTGCAACTTCTCTCATTATGCTAAGTATCATAGTTCGCTTGTGGTACCGATTTATTTGCGCAAATCTGACAGATACAGCGGGCCGAGGGGAGGTTGGGGGGTTATGTGGTACCTCATGGCATGCGTTACATCCGCTTAGTTATCGAAAGATAGAACTATTTAATGGATTTAGATTGGATTTTTTCTGTAATTTGCTTAAACATTCCGTTTGATTTTGCAACTTCTTTCCTTGTGCTAAGTATCATAGTTCGCTTGTAGGTGCGATATATTCATGCTAATCCGAGACAGAGGCTGTGGGCTGAGGGGAGGGAGAAGCGTGACGTCAGGAGTGGGGAGTCAGTCTGCCTCTGTGTTTTGGAGTGCAACTTGTCTCCGCTTTGCTAGCGATACTTAGTTTGTCTTTTTTCACTACTACACGGGCGGTCCACGGGGACAGCTAGTTTCTAATAAATACAAAATCAACCAGGTATCGTTAAGCAAAATTGAATTACTCAAGTGGAAAGCAAACCTTCACTCTTAACAGAAAAAGGTTTTCTAATTAAAATACGTATACATTTATACATTCAGGTTGACAACAGCATATCCAGATCTAATTAATGTACTGTATATTAAAATAAATATGTACAGTACATATCTACATGTTACCTAGGCATACAGTTGTGCTTGAAAGTTTGTGAACCCTGTAGAATTTTCTATATTTCTACAAAAAATATGACCTAAAACCTCATCAGATTTTCACTCAAGTCCTAAAAGTAGATAAAGAGAAAGCAGTTAAAGAAATGAGACAAAAATATTATACTTGGTCCTTTATTTATTAAGGAAAATGATTGAATATTACATATCTGTGAGTGGCAAAAGTACAAAGTATGTGAACCTCACGGATTAGCAGTTAGTTTGAAGGTGAAATTCAAGTCGGGTGTTTTCAACCAATGGGATGCCAATCAGGTGTGAGTGGGCACCCTGTGTTATTTAAAGAACAGGATCTATCAAAGTCTGCTCTTCACAACACATGTCTGTGGAAGTGTATCATGGCACCAACAAAGGAGATTTCTGAGGACCTCACAAAAAGAGCTGTTGATGCTCATCAGGCTGGAAAAGGTTACAAATCATCTCTAAAGAGTTTGGACTCCACCAATCCACAGTCAGACAGATTGTGTTCAAATGGAGGAAATTCAAGACCATTGTTACCCTCCCAGGAGTGGTCGACCAACAAAGATCACTCCAAGAGCAAGGCGTGTAATAGTCGGCGAGGTCACAAAGGACCCCAGGGTAACTTCTAAGCAACTGAAGGCCTCTCTCACATTGGCTAATGTTCATGTTCATGAGTCCACCATCAGGAGAACACTGAACAACAATGGTGTGTATGGCAGGGTTGCAAGGAGAAAGCCACTGCTCTCCAAAAAAACATTGCTGCTCACCTGCAGTTTGCTAAAGATCACGTGGACAAACCAGAAGGCTATTGGAAGAATGTTTTGTGGACGGATGAGACCAAAATAGAACTTTTTGGTTTAAATGAAAAGCGATATGTTTGGAGAAAGGAAAACACTGCATTCCAGTATAAGAACCTCATCCCATCTGTGAAACATGGCGGTGGTAGTGGTATCATGATTTGGGCCTGTTTTGCTGCATCTGGGCCAGGATGGCTTGCCTTCATTGATGGAACAATGAATTCTGAATTATATCAGAGAATTCTAAAGGAAGATGTCAGGACATCAGTCCATGAACTGAATCTCAAGAGAAGGTGGGTCATGCAGCAAGACAAGACCCTAAGCACACAAGTCGTTCTACCAAACAATGGTTAAAGAAGAATAAAGTGAATGTTTTGGAATGGCCAAGTCAAAGTCCTGACCTTAATCCAATGGAAATGTTGTGGAAGGACCAGAAGTGAGCAGTTCATGTGAGGAAACCCACCAACATCCCCGAGTCAAAGCTGTTCTGTACGGAGCAATGGGCTCAAATTCCTCTAAGCCGGTGTGCAGGAATGATCAGAAGTTACGGAAACGTTTAGTTGCAGTTATTTGGGGTCACACTGCTAATCCTAGAGGTTCACATACTTTTGCCACTCACAAATATGTAATATTCAATCATTTTCATTAATAAATAAATGACCAAGTATAATATTTCTGTCTCGTTTGTTTAACTGGTTTCTCTTTATCTACTTTTAGGACTTGAGTGAAAATCTGATGAGGTTTTAGGTCATATTTATGCAGAAATATAGAAAATTCTAAAGGGTTCACAAACTTTCAAGCACAACTGTATATACATGTCTACCTATTTAGTAGAAATCGTATGATATTATTAAAATTAATGAAAAGGTACAAAGCAAATAAAACTGTCCATAATGGTTTCAGTTGATTTAGGATGTTGATGAAGTTCTTGATTCCTGAATGTGATTGAATGTCATCTGACACAGAGGAGAGAAGAATGATGAGCCATAGGAGAAAACTGAACGATCAGAAGACAGAAACAAGCAATTTAAATAATTAGGTGTGAAGATAATCCGTTTCTTCATCATGAAAGTAAGCTGGGTGCCCACCCTCCACTGGGCACATTTGACACAGTTGGCACTGTCAATAATTAAGGTTTCTAAGCCCTCCTCATCTACTCCAGTATGCCAGGTGACTGCAGAAAAGAGCATTTTGAGCAGGTGTGGGTGGCACATACTGCAGCCACAACACAGGATGGGAGACAAAAATTATTACAGAAATGCAATGGATTAATGCTGGGTACTTATTAACACATCCAAGAGCTTAAGGTATAATCAGATCACTATATTATGACATAATTACTGGAAAGCCAGAATAAAAGAGAAGGGGTTTAAATAGTTTTATTTGAAATTTCCACAGATTTAACCTGGTATATTTCTATTGGTAAACTATTCCAGATGTTAGGTGCATAAGAACAGAAAACTGCCTTGCCAGTTCTTTTATGCTTTGACCTTAGAATAACAAGAAAAGGATTTGCAGATCCAAGACTGTGATTTGGTACAGAAGGACACAGGCATTCTGAGATGTAGGTAGGGGGGCAAAAGTATTTAAAGTCTTACATACAAGTAGAAGTATTTTAAAATCAATTCTAAAGGACACTGGCAGCCAATGTAACAGATATATGCTCATATGTTATCCTTTTTGGTTTCAATTCTTGCTGTGACATTCTGGACAAGCTGTAGCTGATTTGTGACCTTCTTAGGCTGTCCTGATAGGAGTGCATTGCGGCAGTCCAGTCAGCTAAATACAAGTGCGTGTATTGATTTTTCAGCATCATTAAATGTTATAAGAGATCGCACTCTTGCAATGTTCCTTAAATAGAAGAAAGCAGTCTTGGTAACATTATAAACTAGCTGTCCCTCGGACGGCCCTTGTAGTAGTGAAACAAGACAAACTTTAAAATCAATAAACAAAAGGTAGCAAAGAGGAGGCAAAGTACACTCCAAAACACAGAGGCAGACCGGCCCTCCACTCCTGACGTCACGCTTCCCTCTCCCCTCGGCCCACAGCCCCTGATTAGCGTGAATATATCGCTCCACAAATGAACTAAGATTCTTAGCACGATGAGGGGAAGTCACAAAATCAACCGGAATGTTCAAGCAAATTGTAGAAAAACCCGATCTAAATCTGTTAAGTAGTTCTCTCGTGAAAGGCGGACGGACAGACTGACAGACAGACAGAGAGACAGGCAGGCAGGTGTTAGATTCTATATATGCTGTATATAGAGAGAGATGCCATCTGAAATTAAGGTCAATAAATAAGTCAATAATAACACCTAAATTCTTAGCCTGTGGTTTGATTCGCAGGGCCAGATGATTAATTCTGTTTCCAAGATTCTTTTTGTTTATTGCTGCCAATAACGTTTAATTTTGTCCTTGTTTAGTTTAATGAAATTCATATTCATCCATTCTATTAAGGTGGTGGATTAAAGGGTTTGGAGCCTCTGGGTTAGGCGCAATGGATAAATAGAGCTGTGTGTCATCAGCATATAGCTGGTAATTTACATTATACTTTGAAATTATCTGGCATATCAGAAACATGTACAGTGGAAATAATAACAACGGTCCCAAAATTGATCCCTGCAGTACACGTATTGAATATCATGTAGTTTTGATACACGATCGTTATAGCTGACAAAGAATTTCCTTCCAGTTATATATGATTTAAAGGCAGCAGCACCACTGGGTAAGGTGGTTAATAAGAATTTCATGATCTATAGCAGGCGGGCAAAGTCAGTCCTGGAGGGCCGCAGTGGCTGCAGGTTTTTGTTCTAACCCAGTTGCTTAATTAGAAAGCAATTCTTGCCAATAATTTAATTTCATGGCTTGTTAGTGCTTTAACTCTGCCATGTCAGCTAATTCTCATATCTTAGACCTTTTTCCCTTTCCAAGGATATCATCCAAATGATTTGAAGGCTAAAATGGATGAGAATTCTCAGTCCTTCACTTTTCTCTCTTCACTTTCCTTCCAAATATTTAATTAAACCCAATAGTGCATGATAAATACACACAGGGGTAAATGGTAACAAGCTAAATGGAGAAATGCTGCTCTCTTTTGCTATTTGCATGTTATTGCTAATAAGGAGCAATTAAAAACAATGAATACAGCTGTTTAAGACTACAATAAGCAATAAGGGTTAAAAATCTTAACAAGTGAGACAACTAAAGTGAAGCAGAAGGGTTACTTGAGCAAAAAGTGCCTCTTCTTAAGAAATTGGGTTGGAGCAAAAACCTGCAGCCACTGCGGCCCTCCAGGAATGACTTTGCCCACCCTGATCTATAGTATCAAATGCTGCATTCGAGTCAGAACAAGTACAGATGTTTTATTTGCACTTGCATTCATTCACAGATCATTTACTAATTTGACTAGAACTGCTTCAGTACTATGATTTGATCTAAACCTGACTGATACTTATCAAGAATAAAATGTTGATTCAAAAAATTAACAAATTACTGAAAAACTGCCTTTTCTAGAATTTCCTTGAAAAAAGGCAAATTGGCCTGTAATCAGGGCCGGACTGGCCATTAGGGCATTTGGGCAATGCCCGTTGGGCCGCGGACTCTGGTCTGGTCATGGGAAGGCCATTTCGTGAAATACATTTTATGTACTGGTTACTGTTTGACAGTAAAATTAATTTTCTAAAGTACTAAACATTATCTGCCCGGTACTGTGATTTTTATAGTCCTATAACATACCGCATTACGTTATCTCAGTGGTTCTCAAACTGTGGGGCGAAGTAACAAAAAGGGGGGCGCGAAGATGTGAAAAAAAGAAAACAAGAATCGAAAATCTGAAAAATACATCCACTGAAACCAAAACAAATGAACTTAAACTACATTCTGATACTAGAAAAATAAATATAGAGTTAGATAAATGTCGATTAAAAGTTAAGCAGGTATAATAAAATATGCATCTATGATATATCATTCATTAAAAAAGAACAAATTGGTATTAGTGGGCTCCTTTCAAAAAACATTTAAAAGTGTTATGAAAACTCGGGTCACAAAAATACTTAAAGGTTGGGAAACGCTGCGCCATCAAGTTGTTTTAGCTGTCAGTACACAACGTTGCAGCGAAAAATTTGGTCAAAACTGCGTTTTGCCGATTTCTGTTTCGACACCGCTACATTTCGGTTAGCACACACATTATTGCAGTTTATTTGATGTCATATCGTATTTAAGTACTAATAATTAGTTTAGATGATATGTTATGCATTTTATTGTTCTCTGGTCGTCGGCGTGAGCAATAAGTGGTTTTCAGCTGCGATTATTAGTATGATAAAATAAAGTTATGAAGCACAGGATAGGAATTTTCCGTATTAGGACGGGACATTTATAGTTTATCGATAAGTTAATGGAACAATTCAATTAGGTTTTCATTATAACCTCGGATATAATTGGCAACAGTTTAGCTCGAGTTCATAGGCTCAAAGCAGGTAGCAGCTTAGTTCACATGCAGTGCTGGGCTCGTCGAGGCTCAACAAAGTTATTATTTGAAGTTGATCCTGTAGTGAGTCTAATATTATTTATCTTTTCCTTAAAATATACTGCAAAATCTTCACTGTTAGCCTCTGAGTCTTTTAGTGTTATAATGGAGCTTGGTTTATAAAGTACAGCACTGCTTTTATCACTGTAATCGTCCAAAGTTCCTATGTAATTCTGAACGTCCGTGAAGAACATCAAGTGCTTTGTTTTCATGAAGGATTTTCACATTACAGATGGCATGCACAGCTGCCCCGTGTGCCATCTTATCTCAAGCAATGTCCGTACTCGCCACCTCCTCGTCAATTCCTCCCTTTGGTCCTGAATATCTTCCAGATAACGTGGCTTGTTTTTTCAACAAAGCATAATTCAGCTTTTGTCTCCTCTCCGGTTTGAAATTGAAGGGGAAATTTGTGTGATAGCTGGTAGTGCCATGTGCTCAGAAGGGCGTTAATATTCGATGGATTGTGAAAATTCATAAATCTGTTCAATATAAAATGACCTTCATAGAAATGTAGTGAGAAATGTTCATCAATTGTCAATCATGTATACTGCTAAGTAAATTCTTAGGACCACTCAACTAATACTGGGTTGGACCCCTGTATTACTCGATATGGCAAAAGCCAAACGAACCGGCAATCATTTTTTTGTATCACTATACTGCTGCTGGATTATGTGAATTTCCCTTGGGATTAATAAAGTATCTATCTATCTATCTATCTATCTATCTATCTATCTATCTATCTATCTATCTATCTATCTATCTATCTATCTATCTATCTATCCATCTATCTATTTAGTCTATACTTTATCTTCGATTTTGATAACATAATTAAATTAGTTTTTTGATTATGAACGTATTAAAAAAAACTTCCTATTACTTTTTTACGAAAATTGTAACACCAACACGTTAGCTCCGATACTGCGAAACAAATGACATTTCATTTATTAATGAGTAAACAAAAATCGTAAAGAGAGCCGCTGAATTCACAATGTTTATGGTAGATAAAAAATAAAATTGCTTACTTCTCTTATATATAATATAATAGATTGTATATTCATCAATATATAATCACTGAATACGTTCAAAGAAAGTTTAAAACGGTGGGAAAAGCAAAGTCTTTTTTAAGGTTCTTTTTGACAGATTAATTTTTGTTTTATGGTGTAGCAAGTTTTTACATGCATAATTTTTGACGGCGAAAAAGTCAATTACATTAATATTGTTATTAGGTTGATTTATTTCTGTTGATGCAATAAGAATAATGCAAGATGAAATTATAGTTAATAAAAACAAACATTAAACGACAAACTAATAATGCTATATGGACTTTTCATGATAAAATTGTCGGTTGCTTTGACGGAGCGCACCAGAAACGTTCCGCGCGTCACCTGGATGATAACATACATACATACAAGACCGCAAGATTGTTACAGTCTACTTTAAATATAAGATTTAGAAATAGTTCTGCTTTTTTCTATTTAAATGTTTAACTCTCTTTTGTTGATTTCATTATTTTTTGCCCTTTCTCTGTGCAGTTTTCCCCCTTCATTGTGTCTTACTAATGACAAATGTAAACGAGCAGAGCAGACATGCTGGCCAACAACAGTGAATGGTGAAAGGGCGCAGCTACTTCAGCGTCAGATTAGTAAATAATGGAGTCATTAAACAATTAGAGCACCTGGAAAAATAGAATGTAAATCAAGATGAAAATATTGTTAAAAGAAAGAAAAATACATTATTCCTATATACCGGCTTGCTACATAATAAATAATAATAATAATAATATATATATATATATATATACTGCGGCGGGCTGGCGCCCTGCCTGGGATTTGTTTCCTGCCTTCCGCCCTGTGTTGGCTGGGATTGGCTCCAGCAGACCCCCGTGACCCTCTAGTTAGGATATAGCGGCTTGGATAATGGATGGATGGATTATCAATTAATACTATGATCATCTCTCTATATATAAAATGCACTGTCCGTCTGTCTGTCTGTCTGTCTGTTTGTCTCTTTCCACTTTTCCTGAGAGAAGTACTTAACGGATTTAGATTGGGTTTTTTCTATAATTTGCTTGAACATTCCTGTTGATTTTGCAACTTCTCTCATTATGCTAAGTATCATAGTTCGCTTGTGGTACCGATTTATTTGCAAATCTGACAGATACAGCGGGCGAGGGAGGTTGGGGGGTTATGTGGTACCTCATGGCATGCGTTACATCCGCTTAGTTATCGAAAGATAGAACTATTTAATGGATTTAGATTGGATTTTTTCTGTAATTTGCTTAAACATTCCGTTTGATTTTGCAACTTCTTTCCTTGTGCTAAGTATCATAGTTCGCTTGTAGGTGCGATATATTCATGCTAATCCGAGACAGAGGCTGTGGGCTGAGGGAGGGAGAAGCGTGGCGTCAGGAGTGGGGAGTCAGTCTGCCTCTGTGTTTTGGAGTGCAACTTGTCTCCGCTTTGCTAGCGATACTTAGTTTGTCTTTTTTCACTACTACACGGGCGGTCCACGGGGACAGCTAGTTTCTAATAAATACAAAATCAACCAGGTATCGTTAAGCAAAATTGAATTACTCAAGTGGAAAGCAAACCTTCACTCTTAACAGAAAAAGGTTTTCTAATTAAAATACGTATACATTTATACATTCAGGTTGACAACAGCATATCCAGATCTAATTAATGTACTGTATATTAAAATAAATATGTACAGTACATATCTACATGTTACCTAGGCATACAGTTGTGCTTGAAAGTTTGTGAACCCTGTAGAATTTTCTATATTTCTACAAAAAATATGACCTAAAACCTCATCAGATTTTCACTCAAGTCCTAAAAGTAGATAAAGAGAAAGCAGTTAAAGAAATGAGACAAAAATATTATACTTGGTCCTTTATTTATTAAGGAAAATGATTGAATATTACATATCTGTGAGTGGCAAAAGTACAAAGTATGTGAACCTCACGGATTAGCAGTTAGTTTGAAGGTGAAATTCAAGTCGGGTGTTTTCAACCAATGGGATGCCAATCAGGTGTGAGTGGGCACCCTGTGTTATTTAAAGAACAGGATCTATCAAAGTCTGCTCTTCACAACACATGTCTGTGGAAGTGTATCATGGCACCAACAAAGGAGATTTCTGAGGACCTCACAAAAAGAGCTGTTGATGCTCATCAGGCTGGAAAAGGTTACACGATCATCTCTAAAGAGTTTGGACTCCACCAATCCACAGTCAGACAGATTGTGTTCAAATGGAGGAAATTCAAGACCATTGTTACCCTCCCAGGAGTGGTCGACCAACAAAGATCACTCCAAGAGCAAGGCGTGTAATAGTCGGCGAGGTCACAAAGGACCCCAGGGTAACTTCTAAGCAACTGAAGGCCTCTCTCACATTGGCTAATGTTCATGTTCATGAGTCCACCATCAGGAGAACACTGAGCAACAATGGTGTGTATGGCAGGGTTGCAAGGAGAAAGCCACTTCTCTCCAAAAAAACATTGCTGCTCACCTGCAGTTTGCTAAAGATCACGTGGACAAACCAGAAGGCTATTTGAAGAATGTTTTGTGGACGGATGAGACCAAAATAGAACTTTTTGGTTTAAATGAAAAGCGATATGTTTGGAGAAAGGAAAACACTGCATTCCAGTATAAGAACCTCATCCCATCTGTGAAACATGGCGGTGGTAGTGGTATCATGATTTGGGCCTGTTTTGCTGCATCTGGGCCAGGATGGCTTGCCTTCATTGATGGAACAAGGAATTCTGAATTATATCAGAGAATTCTAAAGGAAGATGTCAGGACATCAGTCCATGAACTGAATCTCAAGAGAAGGTGGGTCATGCAGCAAGACAAGACCCTAAGCACACAAGTCGTTCTACCAAACAATGGTTAAAGAAGAATAAAGTGAATGTTTTGGAATGGCCAAGTCAAAGTCCTGACCTTAATCCAATGGAAATGTTGTGGAAGGACCAGAAGTGAGCAGTTCATGTGAGGAAACCCACCAACATCCCCGAGTCAAAGCTGTTCTGTACGGAGCAATGGGCTCAAATTCCTCTAAGCCGGTGTGCAGGAATGATCAGAAGTTACCGGAAACGTTTAGTTGCAGTTATTTGGGGGTCACACTGCTAATCCTAGAGGTTCACATACTTTTGCCACTCACAAATATGTAATATTCAATCATTTTCATTAATAAATAAATGACCAAGTATAATATTTCTGTCTCGTTTGTTTAACTGGTTTCTCTTTATCTACTTTTAGGACTTGAGTGAAAATCTGATGAGGTTTTAGGTCATATTTATGCAGAAATATAGAAAATTCTAAAGGGTTCACAAACTTTCAAGCACAACTGTATATACATGTCTACCTATTTAGTAGAAATCGTATGATATTATTAAAATTAATGAAAAGGTACAAAGCAAATAAAACTGTCCATAATGGTTTCAGTTGATTTAGGATGTTGATGAAGTTCTTGATTCCTGAATGTGATTGAATGTCATCTGACACAGAGGAGAGAAGAATGATGAGCCATAGGAGAAAACTGAACGATCAGAAGACAGAAACAAGCAATTTAAATAATTAGGTGTGAAGATAATCCGTTTCTTCATCATGAAAGTAAGCTGGGTGCCCACCCTCCACTGGGCACATTTGACACAGTTGGCACTGTCAATAATTAAGGTTTCTAAGCCCTCCTCATCTACTCCAGTATGCCAGGTGACTGCAGAAAAGAGCATTTTGAGCAGGTGTGGGTGGCACATACTGCAGCGCCACAACACAGGATGGGAGACAAAAATTATTACAGAAATGCAATGGATTAATGCTGGGTACTTATTAACACATCCAAGAGCTTAAGGTATAATCAGATCACTATATTATGACATAATTACTGGAAAGCCAGAATAAAGAGAAGGGGTTTAAATAGTTTTATTTGAAATTTCCACAGATTTAACCTGGTATATTTCTATTGGTAAACTATTCCAGATGTTAGGTGCATAAGAACAGAAAACTGCCTTGCCAGTTCTTTTATGCTTTGACCTTAGAATAACAAGAAAAGGATTTGCAGATCCAAGACTGTGATTTGGTACAGAAGGACACAGGCATTCTGAGATGTAGGTAGGGGGGCAAAAGTATTTAAAGTCTTACATACAAGTAGAAGTATTTTAAAATCAATTCTAAAGGACACTGGCAGCCAATGTAACAGATATATGCTCATATGTTATCCTTTTGGTTTCAATTCTTGCTGTGACATTCTGGACAAGCTGTAGCTGATTTGTGACCTTCTTAGGCTGTCCTGATAGGAGTGCATTGCGGCAGTCCAGTCAGCTAAATACAAGTGCGTGTATTGATTTTTCAGCATCATTAAATGTTATAAGAGATCGCACTCTTGCAATGTTCCTTAAATAGAAGAAAGCAGTCTTGGTAACATTATAAACTAGCTGTCCCTCCGGACGGCCCTTGTAGTAGTGAAACAAGACAAACTTTAAAATCAATAAACAAAAAGGTAGCAAAGAGGAGGCAAAGTACACTCCAAAACACAGAGGCAGACCGGCCCTCCACTCCTGACGTCACGCTTCCCTCTCCCTCGGCCCACAGCCCCTGATTAGCGTGAATATATCGCTCCACAAATGAACTAAGATTCTTAGCACGATGAGGGGAAGTCACAAAATCAACTGGAATGTTCAAGCAAATTGTAGAAAAACCCGATCTAAATCTGTTAAGTAGTTCTCTCGTGAAAGGCGGACGGACAGACTGACAGACAGACAGAGAGACAGGCAGGCAGGTGTTAGATTCTATATATGCTGTATATAGAGAGAGATGCCATCTGAAATTAAGGTCAATAAATAAGTCAATAATAACACCTAAATTCTTAGCCTGTGGTTTGATTCGCAGGGCCAGATGATTAATTCTGTTTCCAAGATTCTTTTTGTTTATTGCTGCCAATAACGTTTAATTTTGTCCTTGTTTAGTTTAATGAAATTCATATTCATCCATTCTATTAAGGTGGTGGATTAAAGGGTTTGGAGCCTCTGGGTTAGGCGCAATGGATAAATAGAGCTGTGTGTCATCAGCATATAGCTGGTAATTTACATTATACTTTGAAATTATCTGGCATATCAGAAACATGTACAGTGGAAATAATAACAACGGTCCCAAAATTGATCCCTGCAGTACACGTATTGAATATCATGTAGTTTTGATACACGATCGTTATAGCTGACAAAGAATTTCCTTCCAGTTATATATGATTTAAAGGCAGCAGCACCACTGGGTAAGGTGGTTAATAAGAATTTCATGATCTATAGCAGGGGCGGGCAAAGTCAGTCCTGGAGGGCGCAGTGGCTGCAGTTTTTGTTCTAACCCAGTTGCTTAATTAGAAAGCAATTCTTGCCAATAATTTAATTTCATGGCTTGTTAGTGCTTTAACTCTGCCATGTCAGCTAATTCTCATATCTTAGACCTTTTTCCCTTTCCAAGGATATCATCCAAATGATTTGAAGGCTAAAATGGATGAGAATTCTCAGTCCTTCACTTTTCTCTCTTCACTTTCCTTCCAAATATTTAATTAAACCCAATAGTGCATGATAAATACACACAGGGGTAAATGGTAACAAGCTAAATGGAGAAATGCTGCTCTCTTTTGCTATTTGCATGTTATTGCTAATAAGGAGCAATTAAAAACAATGAATACAGCTGTTTAAGACTACAATAAGCAATAAGGGTTAAAAATCTTAACAAGTGAGACAACTAAAGTGAAGCAGAAGGGTTACTTGAGCAAAAAGTGCCTCTTCTTAAGAAATTGGGTTGGAGCAAAAACCTGCAGCCACTGCGGCCCTCCAGGAATGACTTTGCCCACCCTGATCTATAGTATCAAATGCTGCATTCGAGTCAGAACAAGTACAGATGTTTTATTTGCACTTGCATTCATTCACAGATCATTTACTAATTTGACTAGAACTGCTTCAGTACTATGATTTGATCTAAACCTGACTGATACTTATCAAGAATAAAATGTTGATTCAAAAAATTAACAAATTACTGAAAAACTGCCTTTTCTAGAATTTCCTTGAAAAAAGGCAAATTGGCCTGTAATCAGGGCCGGACTGGCCATTAGGGCATTTGGGCAATGCCCGTTGGGCCGCGGACTCTGGTCTGGTCATGGGAAGGCCATTTCGTGAAATACATTTTATGTACTGGTTACTGTTTGACAGTAAAATTAATTTTCTAAAGTACTAAACATTATCTGCCCGGTACTGTGATTTTTATAGTCCTATAACATACCGCATTACGTTATCTCAGTGGTTCTCAAACTGTGGGGCGAAGTAACAAAAAGGGGGGCGCGAAGATGTGAAAAAAAGAAAACAAGAATCGAAAATCTGAAAAATACATCCACTGAAACCAAAACAAATGAACTTAAACTACATTCTGATACTAGAAAAATAAATATAGAGTTAGATAAATGTCGATTAAAAGTTAAGCAGGTATAATAAAATATGCATCTATGATATATCATTCATTAAAAAAGAACAAATTGGTATTAGTGGGCTCCTTTCAAAAAAACATTTAAAAGTGTTATGAAAACTCGGGTCACAAAAATACTTAAAGGTTGGGAAACGCTGCGCCATCAAGTTGTTTTAGCTGTCAGTACACAACGTTGCAGCGAAAAATTTGGTCAAAACTGCGTTTTGCCGATTTCTGTTTCGACACCGCTACATTTCGGTTAGCACACACATTATTGCAGTTTATTTGATGTCATATCGTATTTAAGTACTAATAATTAGTTTAGATGATATGTTATGCATTTTATTGTTCTCTGGTCGTCGGCGTGAGCAATAAGTGGTTTTCAGCTGCGATTATTAGTATGATAAAATAAAGTTATGAAGCACAGGATAGGAATTTTCCGTATTAGGACGGGACATTTATAGTTTATCGATAAGTTAATGGAACAATTCAATTAGGTTTTCATTATAACCTCGGATATAATTGGCAACAGTTTAGCTCGAGTTCATAGGCTCAAAGCAGGTAGCAGCTTAGTTCACATGCAGTGCTGGGCTCGTCGAGGCTCAACAAAGTTATTATTTGAAGTTGATCCTGTAGTGAGTCTAATATTATTTATCTTTTCCTTAAAATATACTGCAAAATCTTCACTGTTAGCCTCTGAGTCTTTTAGTGTTATAATGGAGCTTGGTTTATAAAGTACAGCACTGCTTTTATCACTGTAATCGTCCAAAGTTCCTATGTAATTCTGAACGTCCGTGAAGAACATCAAGTGCTTTGTTTTCATGAAGGATTTTCACATTACAGATGGCATGCACAGCTGCCCCGTGTGCCATCTTATCTCAAGCAATGTCCGTACTCGCCACCTCCTCGTCAATTCCTCCCTTTGGTCCTGAATATCTTCCAGATAACGTGGCTTGTTTTTTCAACAAAGCATAATTCAGCTTTTGTCTCCTCTCCGGTTTGAAATTGAAGGGGAAATTTGTGTGATAGCTGGTAGTGCCATGTGCTCAGAAGGGCGTTAATATTCGATGGATTGTGAAAATTCATAAATCTGTTCAATATAAAATGACCTTCATAGAAATGTAGTGAGAAATGTTCATCAATTGTCAATCATGTATACTGCTAAGTAAATTCTTAGGACCACTCAACTAATACTGGGTTGGACCCCTGTATTACTCGATATGGCAAAAGCCAAACGAACCGGCAATCATTTTTTTGTATCACTATACTGCTGCTGGATTATGTGAATTTCCCCTTGGGATTAATAAAGTATCTATCTATCTATCTATCTATCTATCTATCTATCTATCTATCTATCTATCTATCTATCTATCTATCTATCTATCCATCTATCTATTTAGTCTATACTTTATCTTCGATTTTGATAACATAATTAAATTAGTTTTTTGATTATGAACGTATTAAAAAAAACTTCCTATTACTTTTTTACGAAAATTGTAACACCAACACGTTAGCTCCGATACTGCGAAACAAATGACATTTCATTTATTAATGAGTAAACAAAAATCGTAAAGAGAGCCGCTGAATTCACAATGTTTATGGTAGATAAAAAATAAAATTGCTTACTTCTCTTATATATAATATAATAGATTGTATATTCATCAATATATAATCACTGAATACGTTCAAAGAAAGTTTAAAAACGGTGGGAAAAGCAAAGTCTTTTTTAAGGTTCTTTTTGACAGATTAATTTTTGTTTTATGGTGTAGCAAGTTTTACATGCATAATTTTTGACGGCGAAAAAGTCAATTACATTAATATTGTTATTAGGTTGATTTATTTCTGTTGATGCAATAAGAATAATGCAAGATGAAATTATAGTTAATAAAAACAAACATTAAACGACAAACTAATAATGCTATATGGACTTTTCATGATAAAATTGTCGGTTGCTTTGACGGAGCGCACCAGAAACGTTCCGCGCGTCACCTGGATGATAACATACATACATACAAGACCGCAAGATTGTTACAGTCTACTTTAAATATAAGATTTAGAAATAGTTCTGCTTTTTTCTATTTAAATGTTTAACTCTCTTTTGTTGATTTCATTATTTTTTGCCCTTTCTCTGTGCAGTTTTCCCCCTTCATTGTGTCTTACTAATGACAAATGTAAACGAGCAGAGCAGACATGCTGGCCAACAACAGTGAATGGTGAAAGGGCGCAGCTACTTCAGCGTCAGATTAGTAAATAATGGAGTCATTAAACAATTAGAGCACCTGGAAAAATAGAATGTAAATCAAGATGAAAATATTGTTAAAAGAAAGAAAAATACATTATTCCTATATACCGGCTTGCTACATAATAAATAATAATAATAATAATATATATATATATATATACTGCGGCGGGCTGGCGCCCTGCCTGGGATTTGTTTCCTGCCTTCCGCCCTGTGTTGGCTGGGATTGGCTCCAGCAGACCCCGTGACCCTCTAGTTAGGATATAGCGGCTTGGATAATGGATGGATGGATTATCAATTAATACTATGATCATCTCTCTATATATAAAATGCACTGTCCGTCTGTCTGTCTGTCTGTCTGTTTGTCTCTTTCCACTTTTCCTGAGAGAAGTACTTAACGGATTTAGATTGGGTTTTTTCTATAATTTGCTTGAACATTCCTGTTGATTTTGCAACTTCTCTCATTATGCTAAGTATCATAGTTCGCTTGTGGTACCGATTTATTTGCGCAAATCTGACAGATACAGCGGGCCGAGGGGAGGTTGGGGGGTTATGTGGTACCTCATGGCATGCGTTACATCCGCTTAGTTATCGAAAGATAGAACTATTTAATGGATTTAGATTGGATTTTTTCTGTAATTTGCTTAAACATTCCGTTTGATTTTGCAACTTCTTTCCTTGTGCTAAGTATCATAGTTCGCTTGTAGGTGCGATATATTCATGCTAATCCGAGACAGAGGCTGTGGGCTGAGGGAGGGAGAAGCGTGGCGTCGGGAGTGGGGAGTCAGTCTGCCTCTGTGTTTTGGAGTGCAACTTGTCTCCGCTTTGCTAGCGATACTTAGTTTGTCTTTTTTCACTACTACACGGGCGGTCCACGGGGACAGCTAGTTTCTAATAAATACAAAATCAACCAGGTATCGTTAAGCAAAATTGAATTACTCAAGTGGAAAGCAAACCTTCACTCTTAACAGAAAAGGTTTTCTAATTAAAATACGTATACATTTATACATTCAGGTTGACAACAGCATATCCAGATCTAATTAATGTACTGTATATTAAAATAAATATGTACAGTACATATCTACATGTTACCTAGGCATACAGTTGTGCTTGAAAGTTTGTGAACCCTGTAGAATTTTCTATATTTCTACAAAAAATATGACCTAAAACCTCATCAGATTTTCACTCAAGTCCTAAAAGTAGATAAAGAGAAACCAGTTAAAGAAATGAGACAAAAATATTATACTTGGTCCTTTATTTATTAAGGAAAATGATTGAATATTACATATCTGTGAGTGGCAAAAGTACAAAGTATGTGAACCTCAGGATTAGCAGTTAGTTTGAAGGTGAAATTCAAGTCGGTGTTTTCAATCAATGGGATGCCAATCAGGTGTGAGTGGGCACCCTGTGTTATTTAAAGAACAGGATCTATCAAAGTCTGCTCTTCACAACACATGTTTGTGGAAGTGTATCATGGCACCAACAAAGGAGATTTCTGAGGACCTCACAAAAAGAGTTGTTGATGCTCATCAGGCTGGAAAAGGTTACAAATCATCTCTAAAGAGTTTGGACTCCACCAATCCACAGTCAGACAGATTGTGTACAAATGGAGGAAATTCAAGACCATTGTTACCCTCCCAGGAGTGGTCGACCAACAAAGATCACTCCAAGAGCAAGGCGTGTAATAGTCGGCGAGGTCACAAAGGACCCCAGGGTAACTTCTAAGCAACTGAAGGCCTCTCTCACATTGGCTAATGTTCATGTTCATGAGTCCACCATCAGGAGAACACTGAACAACAATGGTGTGTATGGCAGGGTTGCAAGGAGAAAGCCACTGCTCTCCAAAAAAACATTGCTGCTCACCTGCAGTTTGCTAAAGATCACGTGGACAAACCAGAAGGCTATTGGAAGAATGTTTTGTGGACGGATGAGACCAAAATAGAACTTTTTGGTTTAAATGAAAAGCGTTATGTCTGGAGAAAGGAAAACACTGCATTCCAGCATAAGAATCTCTTCCCATCTGTGAAACATGGCGGTGGTAGTGGTATCATGGTTTGGGCCAGTTTTGCTGCATCTGGGCCAGGACGGCTTGCCTTCATTGATGGAACAATGAATTCTGAATTATATCAGAGAATTCTAAAGGAAAATGTCAGGACATCTGTCCATGAACTGAATCTCAAGAGAAGGTGGGTCATGCAGCAAGACAAGACCCTAAGCACACAAGTCGTTCTACCAAACAATGGTTAAAGAAGAATAAAGTGAATGTTTTGGAATGGCCAAGTCAAAGTCCTGACCTTAATCCAATGGAAATGTTGTGGAAGGACCAGAAGTGAGCAGTTCATGTGAGGAAACCCACCAACATCCCAGAGTTGAAGCTGTTCTGTACGGAGGAATGGGCTAAAATTCCTCTAAGCCGGTGTGCAGGAATGATCAGAAGTTACCGGAAACGTTTAGTTGCAGTTATTTGGGGGGTCACACTGCTAATCCTAGAGGTTCACATACTTTTGCCACTCACAAATATGTAATATTCAATCATTTTCATTAATAAATAAATGACCAAGTATAATATTTCTGTCTCATTTGTTTAACTGGTTTCTCTTTATCTACTTTTAGGACTTGAGTGAAAATCTGATGAGGTTTTAGGTCATATTTATGCAGAAATATAGAAAATTCTAAAGGGTTCACAAACTTTCAAGCACAACTGTATATACATGTCTACCTATTTAGTAGAAATCGTATGATATTATTAAAATTAATGAAAAGGTACAAAGCAAATAAAACTGTCCATAATGGTTTCAGTTGATTTAGGATGTTGATGAAGTTCTTGATTCCTGAATGTGATTGAATGTCATCTGACACAGAGGAGAGAAGAATGATGAGCCATAGGAGAAAACTGAACGATCAGAAGACAGAAACAAGCAATTTAAATAATTAGGTGTGAAGATAATCCGTTTCTTCATCATGAAAGTAAGCTGGGTGCCCACCCTCCACTGGGCACATTTGACACAGTTGGCACTGTCAATAATTAAGGTTTCTAAGCCCTCCTCATCTACTCCAGTATGCCAGGTGACTGCAGAAAGAGCATTTTGAGCAGGTGTGGGTGGCACATACTGCAGCCACAACACAGGATGGGAGACAAAAATTATTACAGAAATGCAATGGATTAATGCTGGGTACTTATTAACACATCCAAGAGCTTAAGGTATAATCAGATCACTATATTATGACATAATTACTGGAAAGCCAGAATAAAAGAGAAGGGGTTTAAATAGTTTTATTTGAAATTTCCACAGATTTAACCTGGTATATTTCTATTGGTAAACTATTCCAGATGTTAGGTGCATAAGAACAGAAAACTGCCTTGCCAGTTCTTTTATGCTTTGACCTTAGAATAACAAGAAAAGGATTTGCAGATCCAAGACTGTGATTTGGTACAGAAGGACACAGGCATTCTGAGATGTAGGTAGGGGGGCAAAAGTATTTAAAGTCTTACATACAAGTAGAAGTATTTTAAAATCAATTCTAAAGGACACTGGCAGCCAATGTAACAGATATATGCTCATATGTTATCCTTTTGGTTTCAATTCTTGCTGTGACATTCTGGACAAGCTGTAGCTGATTTGTGACCTTCTTAGGCTGTCCTGATAGGAGTGCATTGCGGCAGTCCAGTCAGCTAAATACAAGTGCGTGTATTGATTTTTCAGCATCATTAAATGTTATAAGAGATCGCACTCTTGCAATGTTCCTTAAATAGAAGAAAGCAGTCTTGGTAACATTATAAACTAGCTGTCCCTCCGGACGGCCCTTGTAGTAGTGAAACAAGACAAACTTTAAAAATCAATAAACAAAAAGGTAGCAAAGAGGAGGCAAAGTACACTCCAAAACACAGAGGCAGACCGGCCCTCCACTCCTGACGTCACGCTTCCCTCTCCCTCGGCCCACAGCCCCTGATTAGCGTGAATATATCGCTCCACAAATGAACTAAGATTCTTAGCACGATGAGGGGAAGTCACAAAATCAACTGGAATGTTCAAGCAAATTGTAGAAAAACCCGATCTAAATCTGTTAAGTAGTTCTCTCGTGAAAGGCGGACGGACAGACTGACAGACAGACAGAGAGACAGGCAGGCAGGTGTTAGATTCTATATATGCTGTATATAGAGAGAGATGCCATCTGAAATTAAGGTCAATAAATAAGTCAATAATAACACCTAAATTCTTAGCCTGTGGTTTGATTCAGCAGGGCCAGATGATTAATTCTGTTTCCAAGATTCTTTTTGTTTATTGCTGCCAATAACGTTTAATTTTGTCCTTGTTTAGTTTAATGAAATTCATATTCATCCATTCTATTAAGGTGGTGGATTAAAGGGTTTGGAGCCTCTGGGTTAGGCGCAATGGATAAATAGAGCTGTGTGTCATCAGCATATAGCTGGTAATTTACATTATACTTTGAAATTATCTGGCATATCAGAAACATGTACAGTGGAAATAATAACAACGGTCCCAAAATTGATCCCTGCAGTACACCGTATTGAATATCATGTAGTTTTGATACACGATCGTTATAGCTGACAAAGAATTTCCTTCCAGTTATATATGATTTAAAGGCAGCAGCACCACTGGGTAAGGTGGTTAATAAGAATTTCATGATCTATAGCAGGGGCGGGCAAAGTCAGTCCTGGAGGGCCGCAGTGGCTGCAGGTTTTTGTTCTAACCCAGTTGCTTAATTAGAAAGCAATTCTTGCCAATAATTTAATTTCATGGCTTGTTAGTGCTTTAACTCTGCCATGTCAGCTAATTCTCATATCTTAGACCTTTTTCCCTTTCCAAGGATATCATCCAAATGATTTGAAGGCTAAAATGGATGAGAATTCTCAGTCCTTCACTTTTCTCTCTTCACTTTCCTTCCAAATATTTAATTAAACCCAATAGTGCATGATAAATACACACAGGGGTAAATGGTAACAAGCTAAATGGAGAAATGCTGCTCTCTTTTGCTATTTGCATGTTATTGCTAATAAGGAGCAATTAAAAACAATGAATACAGCTGTTTAAGACTACAATAAGCAATAAGGGTTAAAAATCTTAACAAGTGAGACAACTAAAGTGAAGCAGAAGGGTTACTTGAGCAAAAAGTGCCTCTTCTTAAGAAATTGGGTTGGAGCAAAAACCTGCAGCCACTGCGGCCCTCCAGGAATGACTTTGCCCACCCTGATCTATAGTATCAAATGCTGCATTCGAGTCAGAACAAGTACAGATGTTTTATTTGCACTTGCATTCATTCACAGATCATTTACTAATTTGACTAGAACTGCTTCAGTACTATGATTTGATCTAAACCTGACTGATACTTATCAAGAATAAAATGTTGATTCAAAAAATTAACAAATTACTGAAAAACTGCCTTTTCTAGAATTTCCTTGAAAAAAGGCAAATTGGCCTGTAATCAGGGCCGGACTGGCCATTAGGGCATTTGGGCAATGCCCGTTGGGCCTGGACTCTGGTCTGGTCATGGGAAGGCCATTTCGTGAAATACATTTTATGTACTGGTTACTGTTTGACAGTAAAATTAATTTTCTAAAGTACTAAACATTATCTGCCCGGTACTGTGATTTTTATAGTCCTATAACATACCGCATTACGTTATCTCAGTGGTTCTCAAACTGTGGGGCGAAGTAACAAAAAGGGGGGCGCGAAGATGTGAAAAAAAGAAAACAAGAATCGAAAATCTGAAAAATACATCCACTGAAACCAAAACAAATGAACTTAAACTACATTCTGATACTAGAAAAATAAATATAGAGTTAGATAAATGTCGATTAAAAGTTAAGCAGGTATAATAAAATATGCATCTATGATATATCATTCATTAAAAAAGAACAAATTGGTATTAGTGGGCTCCTTTCAAAAAACATTTAAAAGTGTTATGAAAACTCGGGTCACAAAAATACTTAAAGGTTGGGAAACGCTGCGCCATCAAGTTGTTTTAGCTGTCAGTACACAACGTTGCAGCGAAAAATTTGGTCAAAACTGCGTTTTGCCGATTTCTGTTTCGACACCGCTACATTTCGGTTAGCACACACATTATTGCAGTTTATTTGATGTCATATCGTATTTAAGTACTAATAATTAGTTTAGATGATATGTTATGCATTTTATTGTTCTCTGGTCGTCGGCGTGAGCAATAAGTGGTTTTCAGCTGCGATTATTAGTATGATAAAATAAAGTTATGAAGCACAGGATAGGAATTTTCCGTATTAGGACGGGACATTTATAGTTTATCGATAAGTTAATGGAACAATTCAATTAGGTTTTCATTATAACCTCGGATATAATTGGCAACAGTTTAGCTCGAGTTCATAGGCTCAAAGCAGGTAGCAGCTTAGTTCACATGCAGTGCTGGGCTCGTCGAGGCTCAACAAAGTTATTATTTGAAGTTGATCCTGTAGTGAGTCTAATATTATTTATCTTTTCCTTAAAATATACTGCAAAATCTTCACTGTTAGCCTCTGAGTCTTTTAGTGTTATAATGGAGCTTGGTTTATAAAGTACAGCACTGCTTTTATCACTGTAATCGTCCAAAGTTCCTATGTAATTCTGAACGTCCGTGAAGAACATCAAGTGCTTTGTTTTCATGAAGGATTTTCACATTACAGATGGCATGCACAGCTGCCCCGTGTGCCATCTTATCTCAAGCAATGTCCGTACTCGCCACCTCCTCGTCAATTCCTCCCTTTGGTCCTGAATATCTTCCAGATAACGTGGCTTGTTTTTTCAACAAAGCATAATTCAGCTTTTGTCTCCTCTCCGGTTTGAAATTGAAGGGGAAATTTGTGTGATAGCTGGTAGTGCCATGTGCTCAGAAGGGCGTTAATATTCGATGGATTGTGAAAATTCATAAATCTGTTCAATATAAAATGACCTTCATAGAAATGTAGTGAGAAATGTTCATCAATTGTCAATCATGTATACTGCTAAGTAAATTCTTAGGACCACTCAACTAATACTGGGTTGGACCCCTGTATTACTCGATATGGCAAAAGCCAAACGAACCGGCAATCATTTTTTTGTATCACTATACTGCTGCTGGATTATGTGAATTTCCCTTGGGATTAATAAAGTATCTATCTATCTATCTATCTATCTATCTATCTATCTATCTATCTATCTATCTATCTATCCATCTATCTATTTAGTCTATACTTTATCTTCGATTTTGATAACATAATTAAATTAGTTTTTTGATTATGAACGTATTAAAAAAAACTTCCTATTACTTTTTTACGAAAATTGTAACACCAACACGTTAGCTCCGATACTGCGAAACAAATGACATTTCATTTATTAATGAGTAAACAAAAATCGTAAAGAGAGCCGCTGAATTCACAATGTTTATGGTAGATAAAAAATAAAATTGCTTACTTCTCTTATATATAATATAATAGATTGTATATTCATCAATATATAATCACTGAATACGTTCAAAGAAAGTTTAAAAACGGTGGGAAAAGCAAAGTCTTTTTTAAGGTTCTTTTTGACAGATTAATTTTTGTTTTATGGTGTAGCAAGTTTTTACATGCATAATTTTTGACGGCGAAAAAAGTCAATTACATTAATATTGTTATTAGGTTGATTTATTTCTGTTGATGCAATAAGAATAATGCAAGATGAAATTATAGTTAATAAAAACAAACATTAAACGACAAACTAATAATGCTATATGGACTTTTCATGATAAAATTGTCGGTTGCTTTGACGGAGCGCACCAGAAACGTTCCGCGCGTCACCTGGATGATAACATACATACATACAAGACCGCAAGATTGTTACAGTCTACTTTAAATATAAGATTTAGAAATAGTTCTGCTTTTTTCTATTTAAATGTTTAACTCTCTTTTGTTGATTTCATTATTTTTTGCCCTTTCTCTGTGCAGTTTTCCCCCTTCATTGTGTCTTACTAATGACAAATGTAAACGAGCAGAGCAGACATGCTGGCCAACAACAGTGAATGGTGAAAGGGCGCAGCTACTTCAGCGTCAGATTAGTAAATAATGGAGTCATTAAACAATTAGAGCACCTGGAAAAATAGAATGTAAATCAAGATGAAAATATTGTTAAAAGAAAGAAAAATACATTATTCCTATATACCGGCTTGCTACATAATAAATAATAATATAATAATAATATATATATATATATACTGCGGCGGGCTGGCGCCCTGCCTGGGATTTGTTTCCTGCCTTCCGCCCTGTGTTGGCTGGGATTGGCTCCAGCAGACCCCCGTGACCCTCTAGTTAGGATATAGCGGCTTGGATAATGGATGGATGGATTATCAATTAATACTATGATCATCTCTCTATATATAAAATGCACTGTCCGTCTGTCTGTCTGTCTGTCTGTTTGTCTCTTTCCACTTTTCCTGAGAGAAGTACTTAACGGATTTAGATTGGGTTTTTTCTATAATTTGCTTGAACATTCCTGTTGATTTTGCAACTTCTCTCATTATGCTAAGTATCATAGTTCGCTTGTGGTACCGATTTATTTGCAAATCTGACAGATACAGCGGGCGAGGGGAGGTTGGGGGGTTATGTGGTACCTCATGGCATGCGTTACATCCGCTTAGTTATCGAAAGATAGAACTATTTAATGGATTTAGATTGGATTTTTTCTGTAATTTGCTTAAACATTCCGTTTGATTTTGCAACTTCTTTCCTTGTGCTAAGTATCATAGTTCGCTTGTAGGTGCGATATATTCATGCTAATCCGAGACAGAGGCTGTGGGCTGAGGGGAGGGAGAAGCGTGACGTCAGGAGTGGGGAGTCAGTCTGCCTCTGTGTTTTGGAGTGCAACTTGTCTCCGCTTTGCTAGCGATACTTAGTTTGTCTTTTTTCACTACTACACGGGCGGTCCACGGGGACAGCTAGTTTCTAATAAATACAAAATCAACCAGGTATCGTTAAGCAAAATTGAATTACTCAAGTGGAAAGCAAACCTTCACTCTTAACAGAAAAAGGTTTTCTAATTAAAATACGTATACATTTATACATTCAGGTTGACAACAGCATATCCAGATCTAATTAATGTACTGTATATTAAAATAAATATGTACAGTACATATCTACATGTTACCTAGGCATACAGTTGTGCTTGAAAGTTTGTGAACCCTGTAGAATTTTCTATATTTCTACAAAAAATATGACCTAAAACCTCATCAGATTTTCACTCAAGTCCTAAAAGTAGATAAAGAGAAACCAGTTAAACAAATGAGACAAAAATATTATACTTGGTCATTTATTTATTAAGGAAAATGATTGAATATTACATATCTGTGAGTGGCAAAAGTACAAAGTATGTGAACCTCACGGATTAGCAGTTAGTTTGAAGGTGAAATTCGAGTCGGGTGTTTTCAATCAATGGGATGCCAATCAGGTGTGAGTGGGCACCCTGTGTTATTTAAAGAACAGGATCTATCAAAGTCTGCTCTTCACAACACATGTTTGTGGAAGTGTATCATGGCACCAACAAAGGAGATTTCTGAGGACCTCACAAAAGAGTTGTTGATGCTCATCAGGCTGGAAAAGGTTACAAAACCATCTCTAAAGAGTTTGGACTCCACCAATCCACAGTCAGACAGATTGTGTACAAATGGAGGAAATTCAAGACCATTGTTACCCTCCCAGGAGTGGTCGACCAACAAAGATCACTCCAAGAGCAAGGCGTGTAATAGTCAGCGAGGTCACAAAGGACCCCAGGGTAACTTCTAAGCAACTGAAGGCCTCTCTCACATTGGCTAATGTTCATGTTCATGAGTCCACCATCAGGAGAACACTGAACAACAATGGTGTGTATGGCAGGGTTGCAAGGAGAAAGCCACTTCTCTCCAAAAAAACATTGCTGCTCACCTGCAGTTTGCTAAAGATCACGTGGACAAACCAGAAGGCTATTGGAAGAATGTTTTGTGGACGGATGAGACCAAAATAGAACTTTTTGGTTTAAATGAAAAGCGTTATGTTTGGAGAAAGGAAAACACTGCATTCCAGCATAAGAACCTTATCCCATCTGTGAAACATGGCGGTGGTAGTGGTATCATGGTTTGGGCCTGTTTTGCTGCATCTGGGCCAGGATGGCTTGCCTTCATTGATGGAACAATGAATTCTGAATTATATCAGAGAATTCTAAAGGAAAATGTCAGGACATCTGTCCATGAACTGAATCTCAAGAGAAGGTGGGTCGTGCAGCAAGACAAGACCCTAAGCACACAAGTCGTTCTACCAAAGAATGGTTAAAGAAGAATAAAGTGAATGTTTTGGAATGGCCAAGTCAAAGTCCTGACCTTAATCCAATGGAAATGTTGTGGAAGGACCTGAAGTGAGCAGTTCATGTGAGGAAATCCACCAACATCCCGAGTTGAAGCTGTTCTGTACGGAGGAATGGGCTCAAATTCCTCTAAGCCGGTGTGCAGGAATGATCAGAAGTTACCGGAAACGTTTAGTTGCAGTTATTTGGGGGTCACACTGCTAATCCTAGAGGTTCACATACTTTTGCCACTCACAAATATGTAATATTCAATCATTTTCATTAATAAATAAATGACCAAGTATAATATTTCTGTCTCATTTGTTTAACTGGTTTCTCTTTATCTACTTTTAGGACTTGAGTGAAAATCTGATGAGGTTTTAGGTCATATTTATGCAGAAATATAGAAAATTCTAAAGGGTTCACAAACTTTCAAGCACAACTGTATATACATGTCTACCTATTTAGTAGAAATCGTATGATATTATTAAAATTAATGAAAAGGTACAAAGCAAATAAAACTGTCCATAATGGTTTCAGTTGATTTAGGATGTTGATGAAGTTCTTGATTCCTGAATGTGATTGAATGTCATCTGACACAGAGGAGAGAAGAATGATGAGCCATAGGAGAAAACTGAACGATCAGAAGACAGAAACAAGCAATTTAAATAATTAGGTGTGAAGATAATCCGTTTCTTCATCATGAAAGTAAGCTGGGTGCCCACCCTCCACTGGGCACATTTGACACAGTTGGCACTGTCAATAATTAAGGTTTCTAAGCCCTCCTCATCTACTCCAGTATGCCAGGTGACTGCAGAAAAGAGCATTTTGAGCAGGTGTGGGTGGCACATACTGCAGCGCCACAACACAGGATGGGAGACAAAAATTATTACAGAAATGCAATGGATTAATGCTGGGTACTTATTAACACATCCAAGAGCTTAAGGTATAATCAGATCACTATATTATGACATAATTACTGGAAAGCCAGAATAAAAGAGAAGGGGTTTAAATAGTTTTATTTGAAATTTCCACAGATTTAACCTGGTATATTTCTATTGGTAAACTATTCCAGATGTTAGGTGCATAAGAACAGAAAACTGCCTTGCCAGTTCTTTTATGCTTTGACCTTAGAATAACAAGAAAAGGATTTGCAGATCCAAGACTGTGATTTGGTACAGAAGGACACAGGCATTCTGAGATGTAGGTAGGGGGGCAAAAGTATTTAAAGTCTTACATACAAGTAGAAGTATTTTAAAATCAATTCTAAAGGACACTGGCAGCCAATGTAACAGATATATGCTCATATGTTATCCTTTTTGGTTTCAATTCTTGCTGTGACATTCTGGACAAGCTGTAGCTGATTTGTGACCTTCTTAGGCTGTCCTGATAGGAGTGCATTGCGGCAGTCCAGTCAGCTAAATACAAGTGCGTGTATTGATTTTTCAGCATCATTAAATGTTATAAGAGATCGCACTCTTGCAATGTTCCTTAAATAGAAGAAAGCAGTCTTGGTAACATTATAAACTAGCTGTCCCTCCGGACGGCCCTTGTAGTAGTGAAACAAGACAAACTTTAAAAATCAATAAACAAAAAGGTAGCAAAGAGGAGGCAAAGTACACTCCAAAACACAGAGGCAGACCGGCCCTCCACTCCTGACGCCACGCTTCCCTCCCTCGGCCCACAGCCCCTGATTAGCGTGAATATATCGCTCCACAAATGAACTAAGATTCTTAGCACGATGAGGGGAAGTCACAAAATCAACGGAATGTTCAAGCAAATTGTAGAAAAACCCGATCTAAATCTGTTAAGTAGTTCTCTCGTGAAAGGCGGACGGACAGACTGACAGACAGACAGAGAGACAGGCAGGCAGGTGTTAGATTCTATATATGCTGTATATAGAGAGAGATGCCATCTGAAATTAAGGTCAATAAATAAGTCAATAATAACACCTAAATTCTTAGCCTGTGGTTTGATTCGCAGGGCCAGATGATTAATTCTGTTTCCAAGATTCTTTTTGTTTATTGCTGCCAATAACGTTTAATTTTGTCCTTGTTTAGTTTAATGAAATTCATATTCATCCATTCTATTAAGGTGGTGGATTAAAGGGTTTGGAGCCTCTGGGTTAGGCGCAATGGATAAATAGAGCTGTGTGTCATCAGCATATAGCTGGTAATTTACATTATACTTTGAAATTATCTGGCATATCAGAAACATGTACAGTGGAAATAATAACAACGGTCCCAAAATTGATCCCTGCAGTACACGTATTGAATATCATGTAGTTTTGATACACGATCGTTATAGCTGACAAAGAATTTCCTTCCAGTTATATATGATTTAAAGGCAGCAGCACCACTGGGTAAGGTGGTTAATAAGAATTTCATGATCTATAGCAGGGGCGGGCAAAGTCAGTCCTGGAGGGCCGCAGTGGCTGCAGGTTTTTGTTCTAACCCAGTTGCTTAATTAGAAAGCAATTCTTGCCAATAATTTAATTTCATGGCTTGTTAGTGCTTTAACTCTGCCATGTCAGCTAATTCTCATATCTTAGACCTTTTCCCTTTCCAAGGATATCATCCAAATGATTTGAAGGCTAAAATGGATGAGAATTCTCAGTCCTTCACTTTTCTCTCTTCACTTTCCTTCCAAATATTTAATTAAACCCAATAGTGCATGATAAATACACACAGGGGTAAATGGTAACAAGCTAAATGGAGAAATGCTGCTCTCTTTTGCTATTTGCATGTTATTGCTAATAAGGAGCAATTAAAAACAATGAATACAGCTGTTTAAGACTACAATAAGCAATAAGGGTTAAAAATCTTAACAAGTGAGACAACTAAAGTGAAGCAGAAGGGTTACTTGAGCAAAAAGTGCCTCTTCTTAAGAAATTGGGTTGGAGCAAAAACCTGCAGCCACTGCGGCCCTCCAGGAATGACTTTGCCCACCCTGATCTATAGTATCAAATGCTGCATTCGAGTCAGAACAAGTACAGATGTTTTATTTGCACTTGCATTCATTCACAGATCATTTACTAATTTGACTAGAACTGCTTCAGTACTATGATTTGATCTAAACCTGACTGATACTTATCAAGAATAAAATGTTGATTCAAAAAATTAACAAATTACTGAAAAACTGCCTTTTCTAGAATTTCCTTGAAAAAAGGCAAATTGGCCTGTAATCAGGGCGGACTGGCCATTAGGGCATTTGGGCAATGCCCGTTGGGCCGCGGACTCTGGTCTGGTCATGGGAAGGCCATTTCGTGAAATACATTTTATGTACTGGTTACTGTTTGACAGTAAAATTAATTTTCTAAAGTACTAAACATTATCTGCCCGGTACTGTGATTTTTATAGTCCTATAACATACCGCATTACGTTATCTCAGTGGTTCTCAAACTGTGGGGCGAAGTAACAAAAAGGGGGGCGCGAAGATGTGAAAAAAAGAAAACAAGAATCGAAAATCTGAAAAATACATCCACTGAAACCAAAACAAATGAACTTAAACTACATTCTGATACTAGAAAAATAAATATAGAGTTAGATAAATGTCGATTAAAAGTTAAGCAGGTATAATAAAATATGCATCTATGATATATCATTCATTAAAAAAGAACAAATTGGTATTAGTGGGCTCCTTTCAAAAAAACATTTAAAAGTGTTATGAAAACTCGGGTCACAAAAATACTTAAAGGTTGGGAAACGCTGCGCCATCAAGTTGTTTTAGCTGTCAGTACACAACGTTGCAGCGAAAAATTTGGTCAAAACTGCGTTTTGCCGATTTCTGTTTCGACACCGCTACATTTCGGTTAGCACACACATTATTGCAGTTTATTTGATGTCATATCGTATTTAAGTACTAATAATTAGTTTAGATGATATGTTATGCATTTTATTGTTCTCTGGTCGTCGGCGTGAGCAATAAGTGGTTTTCAGCTGCGATTATTAGTATGATAAAATAAAGTTATGAAGCACAGGATAGGAATTTTCCGTATTAGGACGGGACATTTATAGTTTATCGATAAGTTAATGGAACAATTCAATTAGGTTTTCATTATAACCTCGGATATAATTGGCAACAGTTTAGCTCGAGTTCATAGGCTCAAAGCAGGTAGCAGCTTAGTTCACATGCAGTGCTGGGCTCGTCGAGGCTCAACAAAGTTATTATTTGAAGTTGATCCTGTAGTGAGTCTAATATTATTTATCTTTTCCTTAAAATATACTGCAAAATCTTCACTGTTAGCCTCTGAGTCTTTTAGTGTTATAATGGAGCTTGGTTTATAAAGTACAGCACTGCTTTTATCACTGTAATCGTCCAAAGTTCCTATGTAATTCTGAACGTCCGTGAAGAACATCAAGTGCTTTGTTTTCATGAAGGATTTTCACATTACAGATGGCATGCACAGCTGCCCCGTGTGCCATCTTATCTCAAGCAATGTCCGTACTCGCCACCTCCTCGTCAATTCCTCCCTTTGGTCCTGAATATCTTCCAGATAACGTGGCTTGTTTTTTCAACAAAGCATAATTCAGCTTTTGTCTCCTCTCCGGTTTGAAATTGAAGGGGAAATTTGTGTGATAGCTGGTAGTGCCATGTGCTCAGAAGGGCGTTAATATTCGATGGATTGTGAAAATTCATAAATCTGTTCAATATAAAATGACCTTCATAGAAATGTAGTGAGAAATGTTCATCAATTGTCAATCATGTATACTGCTAAGTAAATTCTTAGGACCACTCAACTAATACTGGGTTGGACCCCTGTATTACTCGATATGGCAAAAGCCAAACGAACCGGCAATCATTTTTTTGTATCACTATACTGCTGCTGGATTATGTGAATTTCCCCTTGGGATTAATAAAGTATCTATCTATCTATCTATCTATCTATCTATCTATCTATCTATCTATCTATCTATCTATCTATCCATCTATCTATTTAGTCTATACTTTATCTTCGATTTTGATAACATAATTAAATTAGTTTTTTGATTATGAACGTATTAAAAAAAACTTCCTATTACTTTTTTACGAAAATTGTAACACCAACACGTTAGCTCCGATACTGCGAAACAAATGACATTTCATTTATTAATGAGTAAACAAAAATCGTAAAGAGAGCCGCTGAATTCACAATGTTTATGGTAGATAAAAAATAAAATTGCTTACTTCTCTTATATATAATATAATAGATTGTATATTCATCAATATATAATCACTGAATACGTTCAAAGAAAGTTTAAAAACGGTGGGAAAAGCAAAGTCTTTTTTAAGGTTCTTTTTGACAGATTAATTTTTGTTTTATGGTGTAGCAAGTTTTTACATGCATAATTTTTGACGGCGAAAAAAGTCAATTACATTAATATTGTTATTAGGTTGATTTATTTCTGTTGATGCAATAAGAATAATGCAAGATGAAATTATAGTTAATAAAAACAAACATTAAACGACAAACTAATAATGCTATATGGACTTTTCATGATAAAATTGTCGGTTGCTTTGACGGAGCGCACCAGAAACGTTCCGCGCGTCACCTGGATGATAACATACATACATACAAGACCGCAAGATTGTTACAGTCTACTTTAAATATAAGATTTAGAAATAGTTCTGCTTTTTTCTATTTAAATGTTTAACTCTCTTTTGTTGATTTCATTATTTTTTGCCCTTTCTCTGTGCAGTTTTCCCCCTTCATTGTGTCTTACTAATGACAAATGTAAACGAGCAGAGCAGACATGCTGGCCAACAACAGTGAATGGTGAAAGGGCGCAGCTACTTCAGCGTCAGATTAGTAAATAATGGAGTCATTAAACAATTAGAGCACCTGGAAAAATAGAATGTAAATCAAGATGAAAATATTGTTAAAAGAAAGAAAAATACATTATTCCTATATACCGGCTTGCTACATAATAAATAATAATAATAATAATATATATATATATATATACTGCGGCGGGCTGGCGCCCTGCCTGGGATTTGTTTCCTGCCTTCCGCCCTGTGTTGGCTGGGATTGGCTCCAGCAGACCCCCGTGACCCTCTAGTTAGGATATAGCGGCTTGGATAATGGATGGATGGATTATCAATTAATACTATGATCATCTCTCTATATATAAAATGCACTGTCCGTCTGTCTGTCTGTCTGTCTGTTTGTCTCTTTCCACTTTTCCTGAGAGAAGTACTTAACGGATTTAGATTGGGTTTTTTCTATAATTTGCTTGAACATTCCTGTTGATTTTGCAACTTCTCTCATTATGCTAAGTATCATAGTTCGCTTGTGGTACCGATTTATTTGCAAATCTGACAGATACAGCGGGCGAGGGGAGGTTGGGGGGTTATGTGGTACCTCATGGCATGCGTTACATCCGCTTAGTTATCGAAAGATAGAACTATTTAATGGATTTAGATTGGATTTTTTCTGTAATTTGCTTAAACATTCCGTTTGATTTTGCAACTTCTTTCCTTGTGCTAAGTATCATAGTTCGCTTGTAGGTGCGATATATTCATGCTAATCCGAGACAGAGGCTGTGGGCTGAGGGGAGGGAGAAGCGTGACGTCAGGAGTGGGGAGTCAGTCTGCCTCTGTGTTTTGGAGTGCAACTTGTCTCCGCTTTGCTAGCGATACTTAGTTTGTCTTTTTTCACTACTACACGGGCGGTCCACGGGGACAGCTAGTTTCTAATAAATACAAAATCAACCAGGTATCGTTAAGCAAAATTGAATTACTCAAGTGGAAAGCAAACCTTCACTCTTAACAGAAAAAGGTTTTCTAATTAAAATACGTATACATTTATACATTCAGGTTGACAACAGCATATCCAGATCTAATTAATGTACTGTATATTAAAATAAATATGTACAGTACATATCTACATGTTACCTAGGCATACAGTTGTGCTTGAAAGTTTGTGAACCCTGTAGAATTTTCTATATTTCTACAAAAAATATGACCTAAAACCTCATCAGATTTTCACTCAAGTCCTAAAAGTAGATAAAGAGAAAGCAGTTAAAGAAATGAGACAAAAATATTATACTTGGTCCTTTATTTATTAAGGAAAATGATTGAATATTACATATCTGTGAGTGGCAAAAGTACAAAGTATGTGAACCTCACGGATTAGCAGTTAGTTTGAAGGTGAAATTCAAGTCGGGTGTTTTCAACCAATGGGATGCCAATCAGGTGCGAGTGGGCACCCTGTGTTATTTAAAGAACAGGATCTATCAAAGTCTGCTCTTCACAACACATGTCTGTGGAAGTGTATCATGGCACCAACAAAGGAGATTTCTGAGGACCTCACAAAAAGAGCTGTTGATGCTCATCAGGCTGGAAAAGGTTACACGATCATCTCTAAAGAGTTTGGACTCCACCAATCCACAGTCAGACAGATTGTGTTCAAATGGCGGAAATTCAAGACCATTGTTACCCTCCCCAGGAGTGGTCGACCAACAAAGATCACTCCAAGAGCAAGGCGTGTAATAGTCGGCGAGGTCACAAAGGACCCCAGGGTAACTTCTAAGCAACTGAAGGCCTCTCTCACATTGGCTAATGTTCATGTTCATGAGTCCACCATCAGGAGAACACTGAGCAACAATGGTGTGTATGGCAGGGTTGCAAGGAGAAAGCCACTTCTCTCCAAAAAAACATTGCTGCTCACCTGCAGTTTGCTAAAGATCACGTGGACAAACCAGAAGGCTATTTGAAGAATGTTTTGTGGACGGATGAGACCAAAATAGAACTTTTTGGTTTAAATGAAAAGCGATATGTTTGGAGAAAGGAAAACACTGCATTCCAGTATAAGAACCTCATCCCATCTGTGAAACATGGCGGTGGTAGTGGTATCATGATTTGGGCCTGTTTTGCTGCATCTGGGCCAGGATGGCTTGCCTTCATTGATGGAACAAGGAATTCTGAATTATATCAGAGAATTCTAAAGGAAGATGTCAGGACATCAGTCCATGAACTGAATCTCAAGAGAAGGTGGGTCATGCAGCAAGACAAGACCCTAAGCACACAAGTCGTTCTACCAAACAATGGTTAAAGAAGAATAAAGTGAATGTTTTGGAATGGCCAAGTCAAAGTCCTGACCTTAATCCAATGGAAATGTTGTGGAAGGACCAGAAGTGAGCAGTTCATGTGAGGAAACCCACCAACATCCCCGAGTCAAAGCTGTTCTGTACGGAGCAATGGGCTCAAATTCCTCTAAGCCGGTGTGCAGGAATGATCAGAAGTTACCGGAAACGTTTAGTTGCAGTTATTTGGGGGTCACACTGCTAATCCTAGAGGTTCACATACTTTTGCCACTCACAAATATGTAATATTCAATCATTTTCATTAATAAATAAATGACCAAGTATAATATTTCTGTCTCGTTTGTTTAACTGGTTTCTCTTTATCTACTTTTAGGACTTGAGTGAAAATCTGATGAGGTTTTAGGTCATATTTATGCAGAAATATAGAAAATTCTAAAGGGTTCACAAACTTTCAAGCACAACTGTATATACATGTCTACCTATTTAGTAGAAATCGTATGATATTATTAAAATTAATGAAAAGGTACAAAGCAAATAAAACTGTCCATAATGGTTTCAGTTGATTTAGGATGTTGATGAAGTTCTTGATTCCTGAATGTGATTGAATGTCATCTGACACAGAGGAGAGAAGAATGATGAGCCATAGGAGAAAACTGAACGATCAGAAGACAGAAACAAGCAATTTAAATAATTAGGTGTGAAGATAATCCGTTTCTTCATCATGAAAGTAAGCTGGGTGCCCACCCTCCACTGGGCACATTTGACACAGTTGGCACTGTCAATAATTAAGGTTTCTAAGCCCTCCTCATCTACTCCAGTATGCCAGGTGACTGCAGAAAAGAGCATTTTGAGCAGGTGTGGGTGGCACATACTGCAGCGCCACAACACAGGATGGGAGACAAAAATTATTACAGAAATGCAATGGATTAATGCTGGGTACTTATTAACACATCCAAGAGCTTAAGGTATAATCAGATCACTATATTATGACATAATTACTGGAAAGCCAGAATAAAAGAGAAGGGGTTTAAATAGTTTTATTTGAAATTTCCACAGATTTAACCTGGTATATTTCTATTGGTAAACTATTCCAGATGTTAGGTGCATAAGAACAGAAAACTGCCTTGCCAGTTCTTTTATGCTTTGACCTTAGAATAACAAGAAAAGGATTTGCAGATCCAAGACTGTGATTTGGTACAGAAGGACACAGGCATTCTGAGATGTAGGTAGGGGGGCAAAAGTATTTAAAGTCTTACATACAAGTAGAAGTATTTTAAAATCAATTCTAAAGGACACTGGCAGCCAATGTAACAGATATATGCTCATATGTTATCCTTTTTGGTTTCAATTCTTGCTGTGACATTCTGGACAAGCTGTAGCTGATTTGTGACCTTCTTAGGCTGTCCTGATAGGAGTGCATTGCGGCAGTCCAGTCAGCTAAATACAAGTGCGTGTATTGATTTTTCAGCATCATTAAATGTTATAAGAGATCGCACTCTTGCAATGTTCCTTAAATAGAAGAAAGCAGTCTTGGTAACATTATAAACTAGCTGTCCCTCCGACGGCCCTTGTAGTAGTGAAACAAGACAAACTTTAAAATCAATAAACAAAAAGGTAGCAAAGAGGAGGCAAAGTACACTCCAAAACACAGAGGCAGACCGGCCCTCCACTCCTGACGTCACGCTTCCCTCTCCCTCGGCCCACAGCCCCTGATTAGCGTGAATATATCGCTCCACAAATGAACTAAGATTCTTAGCACGATGAGGGAAGTCACAAAATCAACGGAATGTTCAAGCAAATTGTAGAAAAACCCGATCTAAATCTGTTAAGTAGTTCTCTCGTGAAAGGCGGACGGACAGACTGACAGACAGACAGAGAGACAGGCAGGCAGGTGTTAGATTCTATATATGCTGTATATAGAGAGAGATGCCATCTGAAATTAAGGTCAATAAATAAGTCAATAATAACACCTAAATTCTTAGCCTGTGGTTTGATTCGCAGGGCCAGATGATTAATTCTGTTTCCAAGATTCTTTTGTTTATTGCTGCCAATAACGTTTAATTTTGTCCTTGTTTAGTTTAATGAAATTCATATTCATCCATTCTATTAAGGTGGTGGATTAAAGGGTTTGGAGCCTCTGGGTTAGGCAATGGATAAATAGAGCTGTGTGTCATCAGCATATAGCTGGTAATTTACATTATACTTTGAAATTATCTGGCATATCAGAAACATGTACAGTGGAAATAATAACAACGGTCCCAAAATTGATCCCTGCAGTACACCGTATTGAATATCATGTAGTTTTGATACACGATCGTTATAGCTGACAAAGAATTTCCTTCCAGTTATATATGATTTAAAGGCAGCAGCACCACTGGGTAAGGTGGTTAATAAAATTTCATGATCTATAGCAGGGGCGGGCAAAGTCAGTCCTGGAGGGCGCGAGTGGCTGCAGGTTTTTGTTCTAACCCAGTTGCTTAATTAGAAAGCAATTCTTGCCAATAATTTAATTTCATGGCTTGTTAGTGCTTTAACTCTGCCATGTCAGCTAATTCTCATATCTTAGACCTTTTTCCCTTTCCAAGGATATCATCCAAATGATTTGAAGGCTAAAATGGATGAGAATTCTCAGTCCTTCACTTTTCTCTCTTCACTTTCCTTCCAAATATTTAATTAAACCCAATAGTGCATGATAAATACACACAGGGGTAAATGGTAACAAGCTAAATGGAGAAATGCTGCTCTCTTTTGCTATTTGCATGTTATTGCTAATAAGGAGCAATTAAAAACAATGAATACAGCTGTTTAAGACTACAATAAGCAATAAGGGTTAAAAATCTTAACAAGTGAGACAACTAAAGTGAAGCAGAAGGGTTACTTGAGCAAAAAGTGCCTCTTCTTAAGAAATTGGGTTGGAGCAAAAACCTGCAGCCACTGCGGCCCTCCAGGAATGACTTTGCCCACCCTGATCTATAGTATCAAATGCTGCATTCGAGTCAGAACAAGTACAGATGTTTTATTTGCACTTGCATTCATTCACAGATCATTTACTAATTTGACTAGAACTGCTTCAGTACTATGATTTGATCTAAACCTGACTGATACTTATCAAGAATAAAATGTTGATTCAAAAAATTAACAAATTACTGAAAAACTGCCTTTTCTAGAATTTCCTTGAAAAAAGGCAAATTGGCCTGTAATCAGGGCCGGACTGGCCATTAGGGCATTTGGGCAATGCCCGTTGGGCCGCGGACTCTGGTCTGGTCATGGGAAGGCCATTTCGTGAAATACATTTTATGTACTGGTTACTGTTTGACAGTAAAATTAATTTTCTAAAGTACTAAACATTATCTGCCCGGTACTGTGATTTTTATAGTCCTATAACATACCGCATTACGTTATCTCAGTGGTTCTCAAACTGTGGGGCGAAGTAACAAAAAGGGGGGCGCGAAGATGTGAAAAAAAGAAAACAAGAATCGAAAATCTGAAAAATACATCCACTGAAACCAAAACAAATGAACTTAAACTACATTCTGATACTAGAAAAATAAATATAGAGTTAGATAAATGTCGATTAAAAGTTAAGCAGGTATAATAAAATATGCATCTATGATATATCATTCATTAAAAAAGAACAAATTGGTATTAGTGGGCTCCTTTCAAAAAACATTTAAAAGTGTTATGAAAACTCGGGTCACAAAAATACTTAAAGGTTGGGAAACGCTGCGCCATCAAGTTGTTTTAGCTGTCAGTACACAACGTTGCAGCGAAAAATTTGGTCAAAACTGCGTTTTGCCGATTTCTGTTTCGACACCGCTACATTTCGGTTAGCACACACATTATTGCAGTTTATTTGATGTCATATCGTATTTAAGTACTAATAATTAGTTTAGATGATATGTTATGCATTTTATTGTTCTCTGGTCGTCGGCGTGAGCAATAAGTGGTTTTCAGCTGCGATTATTAGTATGATAAAATAAAGTTATGAAGCACAGGATAGGAATTTTCCGTATTAGGACGGGACATTTATAGTTTATCGATAAGTTAATGGAACAATTCAATTAGGTTTTCATTATAACCTCGGATATAATTGGCAACAGTTTAGCTCGAGTTCATAGGCTCAAAGCAGGTAGCAGCTTAGTTCACATGCAGTGCTGGGCTCGTCGAGGCTCAACAAAGTTATTATTTGAAGTTGATCCTGTAGTGAGTCTAATATTATTTATCTTTTCCTTAAAATATACTGCAAAATCTTCACTGTTAGCCTCTGAGTCTTTTAGTGTTATAATGGAGCTTGGTTTATAAAGTACAGCACTGCTTTTATCACTGTAATCGTCCAAAGTTCCTATGTAATTCTGAACGTCCGTGAAGAACATCAAGTGCTTTGTTTTCATGAAGGATTTTCACATTACAGATGGCATGCACAGCTGCCCCGTGTGCCATCTTATCTCAAGCAATGTCCGTACTCGCCACCTCCTCGTCAATTCCTCCCTTTGGTCCTGAATATCTTCCAGATAACGTGGCTTGTTTTTTCAACAAAGCATAATTCAGCTTTTGTCTCCTCTCCGGTTTGAAATTGAAGGGGAAATTTGTGTGATAGCTGGTAGTGCCATGTGCTCAGAAGGGCGTTAATATTCGATGGATTGTGAAAATTCATAAATCTGTTCAATATAAAATGACCTTCATAGAAATGTAGTGAGAAATGTTCATCAATTGTCAATCATGTATACTGCTAAGTAAATTCTTAGGACCACTCAACTAATACTGGGTTGGACCCCTGTATTACTCGATATGGCAAAAGCCAAACGAACCGGCAATCATTTTTTTGTATCACTATACTGCTGCTGGATTATGTGAATTTCCCCTTGGGATTAATAAAGTATCTATCTATCTATCTATCTATCTATCTATCTATCTATCTATCTATCTATCTATCTATCTATCTATCTATCTATCTATCTATCTATTTAGTCTATACTTTATCTTCGATTTTGATAACATAATTAAATTAGTTTTTTGATTATGAACGTATTAAAAAAAACTTCCTATTACTTTTTTACGAAAATTGTAACACCAACACGTTAGCTCCGATACTGCGAAACAAATGACATTTCATTTATTAATGAGTAAACAAAAATCGTAAAGAGAGCCGCTGAATTCACAATGTTTATGGTAGATAAAAAATAAAATTGCTTACTTCTCTTATATATAATATAATAGATTGTATATTCATCAATATATAATCACTGAATACGTTCAAAGAAAGTTTAAAAACGGTGGGAAAAGCAAAGTCTTTTTTAAGGTTCTTTTTGACAGATTAATTTTTGTTTTATGGTGTAGCAAGTTTTTACATGCATAATTTTTGACGGCGAAAAAGTCAATTACATTAATATTGTTATTAGGTTGATTTATTTCTGTTGATGCAATAAGAATAATGCAAGATGAAATTATAGTTAATAAAAACAAACATTAAACGACAAACTAATAATGCTATATGGACTTTTCATGATAAAATTGTCGGTTGCTTTGACGGAGCGCACCAGAAACGTTCCGCGCGTCACCTGGATGATAACATACATACATACAAGACCGCAAGATTGTTACAGTCTACTTTAAATATAAGATTTAGAAATAGTTCTGCTTTTTTCTATTTAAATGTTTAACTCTCTTTTGTTGATTTCATTATTTTTTGCCCTTTCTCTGTGCAGTTTTCCCCCTTCATTGTGTCTTACTAATGACAAATGTAAACGAGCAGAGCAGACATGCTGGCCAACAACAGTGAATGGTGAAAGGCGCAGCTACTTCAGCGTCAGATTAGTAAATAATGGAGTCATTAAACAATTAGAGCACCTGGAAAAATAGAATGTAAATCAAGATGAAAATATTGTTAAAAAGAAAGAAAAATACATTATTCCTATATACCGGCTTGCTACATAATAAATAAAATAATAATAATTATATATATATATATATATATATATATATATATATATATATATATATATATATATATATATATATATATATATTGTGGCACCCGCCCTGTCTGGGACACCCAGGAGGACCAGAGGAGGGCTTGTATGTCCTCCAGACCGCGAGGAGGCGTCCGTCCTGGTTACGCTGGTGGCGTCGGGTCGGGGGCATGGAAGCCCAGCCCTGTGGGGCCCATGGCCACCGCCAGGCGGCGCTCCACTTCCAGACCATCATCTGCCACATCTGGCCGAGGCAGGAGCCTGGCGGCGCAGGAGGACCGGAGGAGGGCCTGTACCTCCACCAGACCACGAGGGGGTGCCCGCCCTGGTTACGTTGGTGGCATCAGGTAGGGGGCATGGAAGCCCAGTCCTGTAGCGGCCCGTGGCCACCGCCAGGCGGCGCCCCGCTGTCTGAACAGCCCTGGAGCCCAGCACTTCCACGACACACCAGGAAGTGCTGGGGGGAAGACGACAGGGGACACCCGGACAGCTTCCGGGTGCGCAGCTGGCACTTCCGCCACACAAGGGCGTGTCTGCGGAGGAGTGCTGGGGTGCAGCTGGGGCCCATCCGGGTTCCCATAAAAGGGACCGCCTCCTAGCAATCGGGGCGAGAGTCGGGAGGAAGGAAGACGAAGCTGGCGAGAGGACAGGAGGTGGCCAGAAAAGGACTGTGTGGCCTGGACTTTGGGGGATCGCTGCGGGAGGCACTGGGGGTGATTGCACGGTAGAGACTTGTAGATATTAGTGTAAATAAACAGTGTGTGGTGAAATTATGTAATTATGTTGTCCGTCTGCCTGTGTCTGGGCCGGCGTTCACAATATATATATATATATATATATACTGCGATATATATATATATACTGCGGTGGGCTGGCACCCTGCCCGGGGTTTGTTTCCTGCCTTGCGCCCTGTGTTGACTGGAATTGGCTCCAGCTGACCCCTGTGACCCTGTAGTTAGGATATAGTGGGTTGCATAATGGATGGATGGATATATATATATTAAAAGCACTCCAGGTGTGGGAAATGCTGACTGCAATGTGCTTTTTAAGATACGATGAAGATACATCCATGTTTTATATGGGAATTAGCCATAAATATAGAGAATTCCTAGGGTTTCACATACTTTTCACAAACATGGTCGTATCTTCATGTCAGTTCCAATAATGAACAAGCACAATCTCCTGTAACTAAAGGTACACAGATTTTCAGAGACTTTTTGACCATATTGAATAAATCATTCCAACTGTGAAACTGAAGGTTGGAAAAAGTAAGTGAACCCTAAGCTAAAGACTTTTGAAAAAGCCCATTGCAGTCAGCATTTCGCGCACCTGGAGTCCATTTAATGAAACGAGTTCAGAGGTGTGGCCTTGAATTACTTTGATTGATCACAAACACTATAAAGTTTGAGTTTGAGCTTTTTACAAGAAGCATATCCAGATGGGAATCATGCTTCACACAAAAGAGCTGTCTAAAGAGCTACGATCGAGAATTGTTCATCTACATAACGCTGGAAAGGGTTACAAAGTCATCTCAAAGATTTGAGATATTCATCAGTCTACTGTTAGGCAAGTTGTCTATAAATGGCGGCCATTTGGTATTGTGGCTACTCTGCCTAGAAGTGGGTGCCCTGCCAAGATGACCCCAAGAGCACAACACAAAGTCAGCAATGAGGTGAAGAAGAACCCTAGAGTGATGGCTAAGGACTTGAAGAAGTCATTAGAAGTGGCTAACAACTCTTTTCATGAGTCAACTATACACAAAACATTGAACAAGAAAGGAGTCCATGGCAGGACACCAAGAAGGAAGCCACTGCTATCAAACAAGAACACTGCTGAAGGCCTGAAGTTTGCGAAAGAGCACTTGGACACTCCACAATGGTACTGGGAAAATGTGTGGAGTGATGAAACCAAAATTGAGCTGTTTGGGAGGAACAAGCTGAACCTCATTTGGCGTAAAAAGGGCACTGCATATCAGCATCGAAACATCATCCCTACAGTAAAGTATGGTGGAGGGAACATCAGGATTTGGGCCTGCTTTGCTGGACAGCTTGCCATCATTGAGGGGAAAATGAATTCACAAGTTTATCAACAAATTCTCCAGGATAATGTGAGGGTGTCTGTCAACTGCAGCTCAGAAGAGGCTGGGTGATGCAACAGGACAATGAGCCCAAACATCGCAGCAAATCCACAGCACAGTGGCTTCAGAAGAACAAACTGCGCCTTTTGGAGTGGCCCAATTAGAGCCCAGATCTCAATCCTGGACTAGGTTTGGGAAGCATTGCACTACAAGATTAAACGACCTTCATAGAAATGCATTGAAAAGTGGTCAGTCTGTATTAGCGGGGCTTCAATGGCGTGGCTCTTGGTATT
>NW_024383100.1:0-86084 GCF_016835505.1 Polypterus senegalus | reverse complement strand
GTATGAAATCAACTGGGCAAACAAACTGAGGAAGCATGTACTGTACTTTAAATTAAAGATCCATTGTCCAGAAATCCATGAATCAGCGAAAAATCCTTGATTTATATTTAGATATGCTTACATTTAAAATCCGCGATGGAGTGAAGCCGCGAAAGTCAAAGCGCGATATAGCGAGGATCACTGTATATATATATATATATATATATATACAGGTAAAATTCCGTTACAGCAAACTCCCAGGGACCTAAAAATATTTTTTGTAACGAAAAGTTTGTTGTAATGAGATTCTGTATTTGTTACTATAGTGCTTTCTTTTACTTGTGTCCAAGCGTTTGCAATCATTTCAACAGCTTCTTTCACGTTACTTTTAATCTCCTCCTGCCTACATGTTATGCTGATGAGAATTTTTCTCAGCATTTTCTTACCATAATACACTTTCAGGGTGCGAATGATGCCCAAATCCAATGGCTGAGGCACTGCTGTGCAATTGGGTGGGAGGAATTCAATGCGAACATTATCTAAATGTGGAAGCATGTTGTGTGCAGCACAGTTATCAATCAGAAGCTGAATCATCCTTTTCTTCTTCTTCATATTGTGAGGTTTCTGAACACTTTTGGGATCCCCACTCCCGACCCAACAGAAACGACATGCTGAAGTGCGTCCCGATTGCAGTGTCTGTGGAAGATTGTTTGTCCGTTGCTAGGGCAGGGCAATAGGAGGCTCACAGCGCTGCAGTGAAGCGCCACAGAAGCAAATCATAAAAGATCGCACTATAAGTCCCTGTCTTGCACCCCAAACCATGAGGCTTGGTCTCAGTACTTTAGCAAAACCAGCTTTATTCAGCTTGAAACAGGAACTGCACAGTTATTTATTGTAGCTTGATCTGCCACTATGCTATACACAGACACAGCAGTCAACAACAACAACAACATTTATTTATATAGCACATTTTCATACAAACAGTAGCTCAAAGTGCTTTACATATTAAAGAATAGAAAAATGAAAGACACAATTATAAAACAAAATAAATCAACATTAACATCGAATAAGAGTAAGGTTCAATGGCCAGGGGACAGAAAAACAAAAAAACTCCAGACGGCTGGAAAAAAATAATAATAAAAATAATAGTCAGGCAAGGTCATGGCCAGATCAGTGACCAAGTAATCCTGTTATCTGCATTTACAATGTAAGTGCTCCTATCCTTGCATCACCCATCAAGATCTTTTCTGTTTACTTTGGCGGAGAGATGCAGCATAGCTCTAAGCCTGCTGTTGCCTAGACGCAGAGATCGCACTTCGACGCTCTTGCATGCTGTCTAGTTGGGGGAGGTCCCAAAGAGAGTTTACAAACCTCACATTTTCTTGAATGAGGAATGTACTGTATAATAGGAATGTTTCTTGAACGAGGGTCATTGAACCACATAAAAACGGCTTTTTCGATGTCTTCAAATGCAGCAGTTTACATACGTTTGCAACCCGAAATTTTTCTTCTTTTTGTTCTGTCTTTCAAGAAAGTTGACAGTGTCGATGGCGAAATTCGAATTCACTGGCAATGTCTTTTTCTTTTGCTGCAATCGAGAGCTGCAAAAATTAAAGTTTTTTTCTAATATGAACTTTTATCGTTTTTCGTGTCTGTCGTTTCAATAGGAGGGTGACAATGAGTTAAATTCCAATGGATGTTTTTCAAATGTTGACAAGCAATAAGCAAAAGGTATCAAAAAAAAGGCAAAGGAAAAAAACAGTACAAGGAAAGTTCGAAGATAGAAAAAATTGTTTTCTGTTTGGGGATCGTTGTGCACAACTGAGCCGTGGCCACAGAACTAACTGCTCAGTGGATGATTCATTCAGACATTTTAAGGTCTTTTGTGCACTTCGTTGTATTGAAAGTATCTGCTGAATGTACTTCGTAGTAATGAGATTTCTATAAACTTGTGTCATATGGGGAAGCTGTCGGGACCATAAAATACTTCGTTGTAATGAAAATTTAGTTGTAAAGATATTTGTTGTAACGAAATTTTACTTATACAGTGGAACATCGGTTCACGAATGTCTCGGTACATGTACAAATCGGTTTACGACCAAAAGTTCGCCAAACTTTTGCCTCGGTTCACGACCACACACTCGGTATACTGAACAAGCCAGTTTCCCTTCGGTTTGTGCACGCTGATGATTTCCGCACGTGTTGCATTGTTCGCGGTCAGAAGTGTGTGCTTGCACGCGTGCATGCTTTCACTGTGAACTCTTTGTGCTCTATTTCATTTCTCTTCTGGTTCGACGCACCGACTATTGTATTTAAGCATGTGTTCAGTCCCTCCTGTTCATTGATCTCTGTCAGGCGTGCGTGCTTTACCTGTGAACTCTTTGTGCTCTACAGTATTTCGTGTGCTTTTGAAGTTAACCATGGCTTCTAAGCACTGTAACCTCCTCACTTCATGCCAGAACTCGGCTCATGCAAGATTAGTTTTCTTGGTGGTTTATTGTTAGTTTTTGTATTATGTATTTTTCAAATGTTCATTTTTCGGTTCGTAGCTGAATTGTTGCAATGTTACTTTTCTTGGTTGTTTATTAAGTTACGGATTTTTCAAATGTTCATTTTTTCCCTGTGCTTAAACTTCATTTGAAAAAAGTGTTTACAGCGAGTGGTTCATAGCCTGATTTGTTGCAATGTTACTTTTCTTGGTGGTTTATTAAATTATCAGATTTTTCAAATGTTCCTTTTTTCCTGTGCTTAAAACTCATTGAAAAAAAAGTCTTTACAGCGATTGGGTCGTAAGGCTATTAGCGTGAACTCCTGCAATGTTAATTTCTTGGTTGCTTATGGTTGTTTTTAAATAAAGTTCGGATTTGCACAAATGTTCCTTTTTTCTCCCTGTGCTTAAAACTCATTAAAAAAGTGTTTACAGCGATTGGGTCGTAAGACTATAGCGTGAACTCTTGCAATGTTAGTTTTCGCTGTTGTTCAAGGTTTTCTCAGAGATATTCAATGTTTTTACATTTAGTTTACTATTACGATGTGCATTCTATGGTGTAATTAACTATATTTCTGCTTAAAATCTTTAAAAAATATATTTACAAAAAGTTTGTACGGTCTGGAACGGATTAATTGTATTTACATACAATCCTATGGGAGAAATTGCTTGGTTCACGACCAAATCAGTTTACAATTATGGTCGTGAACCTAGGTTCCACTGTATATATATATATATTGTCAGGGATGCCAGGGGCAATGACACGGCCGGGCGCCATGAAGGACCAGAAGAGGACGTCGCCCACCTTGGATCACGTGGGGCCGCCAACCTGGTTGCTTTGGGGCCACGGGTAGGGGCTTGGAAGCCCAACCCTGTAGGGGCCCGTGGTCACCGCCAGGGCTCCCGAAGCCTTGGGAACCCTGGACCTCAGCACTTCCGCCACACCAGGAAGTGCTGGGGAGAAGAAGCAGGGACACCGAGTGCTTCCAGGAGTACAGCCGACACTTCCGCCACACTGGGGCGTGTCAGCAGGTGATTGCCGGGAGCACCTGGAGCACATCCGGTGTAGATAAAGGGCCGCCTCCCTTCATTCGAGGCTGGAGTTGGGTGGAAGCAGGACGAAGCAGGAGGAGCGAGAGTGGGCGGCCAGAAGAAAGGCAACGTGTGTGAAAGGCCTGGACTTTGGGGACTTGGGGTTTGTGTGCACTGATCTTTATTGTAAATAGTTGTGTAAATAAACGTGTGGTGGTGGAAAACAACATGTCTGCCTGTCTGTGCCCGGGTTTCGTTCACTATATATATATATATATATGTGGTCCCGGCCGGGGCGCAGGAGGATCGGAGGAGGGCTTATGCCTCCTCCAGACCGAGAGGGGCGTCCGTCCTGGTTATGTTGGGGCCTCGGGTTAAGGGCTTGGAAGCCCAGCCCTGTAGGGACCTGTGGCCGCCGTGCCTGGATATCCCGAGAGCCCAGCACTTCCGCCACACCAGGAAGTGCTGGGGAAGACTTTGGAGGACACCCAGAGAGCTGCCGGGAGGACAGCCGGCACTTCCGCCACGCTGGGGCGTGGCCAAGGAAGAATGCCGGAACACCTGGTGCTCGTCCGGGAATCGTATATAAGGGGCCGCCTCCCTTCAGTGAGCAGTGGATGTCGGGTGGAAGTGGACAGAGCGGGAGAAGGGACTGGAGGCGGCCAGGAGAGAAAGGCACAGAGACTGTGAGCCCTGGACTTTGGGGAATCGGTGCAAGAGGCACTGGGGTTTGTGAGAGCACGGTAACTTTGTAAATATTAGTCTGTAAATAAACGGTGTGTGGTGAAGAACAACATGTCTGTCTGTCTGTGTCCGGGCCAGCGTTCACAGTGGCGTAGTCGGCAGGATGCTCCATCTGGTGCAAGACGGGACCTGTTACAAAAACATATTTCTGTGGACGGCCCGGCGCAGCAGTGGACCCCACACACTGGCAGCGGAGCGCCCATGCACAACCCGCAGGAGCGGTCAACCCTGAGACCGCCGCGGACCGCAGAATGGCCATCCCGGGTGCGGAGGAGGAAGAACGGGCGTCGCCAGAGCGCAGCGGGCTCCGAGGGTCGTGCTGTCAGGAAGGACGGCCCGACTGGCGTTGCGACACAGAAGGCCACACCGAGGCAGGGGCCTCGGCATGACGGGATCCGGGAGGTAAGCGCCCTGCCCTGTAGTAATCGGCCCTTCGGGGTCGTACTTACCCTTTTACCACCAGGGAGGGACGATCCGGATCCGCATCCGTGGCAGGAGCACGCCGGGTCACGGGCTGTCGGCAGTGCGGCGCTGGCAGCAGAGGAGGCTGCGAAATCAGAGCTCGAAGAATCGCCGCAGCTGCGGAGCTGCGAGGAGGCACGCCACCGCACCCAGAGCAGGGGAGACAAGATGGCCGTGGGCGGATGTCCCGCCGCTGACAGGCAGGATTGGTTGGTGTGTCTTGTGTGCCCACCAATGATTGGATGGAGGCGGGACCAAGGAATGCCAGTCTCGTGCGAGGAGAGACCCGATTGGGCCAGAGGGAGTGGCCCACAGGAGGCAGACGAAATGGGGCTGATGGACAGGTAAGCCCACGGCGTCTGCCTCTCTGTTTCCACCAGTGACTCGGCGTAAGCGAGGAGTCCTTCGCCCGCCGAGTCGCCTTTATTGCAGTTGCTGGGTGTTCTTGCCGCCCGGTTGGAGCAGCTGAAGGGGAAGGCGGTCGTGTCGGGAGAGACACTGTGGACGACGGAGAATCGGCGTGGCGCTGGAGCCTTTGGCAGGCAAGGCACCGCAGGGAAGGTCGGTGTTGCCGTCCCGTAAAGCATTAGGGGATCTTTTAAGGAGGACCGGCTTAAAGTAAGCAATTCCCCAACAGGGGATGCGGCGGTGCAGACGGCAGGCGGGGCGAGGAGAGCGAACATGCAGGGGCTGGCAGGACGGGGGCTGATGAGTGCCCTGGGTCCTGGCGCCCTGCGCTCCAAGCCCGCAGCAGTCTCCTGTCGCTCTGCCGGGGACGCAGACGGGGCTGGGTTTGGGCCGTCACCATGCTCAGACCCAGACTGTCAAGGCGTCCAAGATGAGACGGAGGAACCGAGGCGAATGTCGGTTCCTCCGACAGGAAGGGACGCAGCGCTGGGTCCGCGTTCGGTGAAGGGCCGTCCTCTGCGGAGGCAGAGGGATCCCCTGAGTGGCTGGGCGAGCCGTCAGCGAGAGTGATCCCACGAACAACAGAAGGACGGGCATGGGACCTACGGCGGAGGAGTAAGCCAGGCAAGTCGTGGGCTGTCGATAGGGGAGGAGCGCTGCGGTGTAGAGATCGACAGGGCGCTCGGGGTGAGTGTCCAGGCAGTGCTTTGGCCCTCCTTTTCCTTGTTTTACAGGTTCGAGGCCCGACGTGCGCTGGACCCAACGCCATTTGGAACCTGCCTTCCTGGAACAGCCCTCCGCTGGAGGGCTCCATGCCGGAGGCGATGGTGCCCAGCGTGGCGGGACCGTGGAGGCGAGGCGGCACAGAACGGAGGGTGTGTCGGCGTCGGAGGGGGTGCGGCGAGATGTCCCAGGGTGCCGTGTTGGACCCTGGGGACATAGTAGGACCCTCTCTGGGGACGTGCTGCCCTTCGGGAGTGTCGCTCGGACCAGCGTGTCTTCGCTAGCGGTGGGGCACTGTGGTCCCTGGTTATGCTGCGGGCCTCAGGTTAAGGGCTTGTAAGCCCAGCCCTGTAGGGACCTGTGGCCACCACCAGGCGGTGCCCGGTGCCTGGATATCCGAGAGCCCAGCACTTCCGCCACACCAGGAAGTGCTGGGGGGAAGACTTTGGAGGACACCCGGAGAGCTGCCGGGAGGACAGCGGCACTTCCGCCACGCTGGGCGGGCAAGGGAAGAATGCCGGGAACACCTGGTGCTCGTCCGGGAATCATATATAAGGGGCCACCTCCTTCAGTGAGCAGTGGATGTTGGGTGGAAGTGGACAGAGCTGGAGAAGGGACTGGAGGCGGCCAGGAGAGAAAGGCACAGAGACTGTGAGCCCTGGACTTTGGGGAATCGGTGCAAGAGGCACTGGGGTTTGTGAGAGCACGTAACTTTGTAAATATTAGTCTGTAAATAAACGGTGTGTGGTGAAGAACAACATGTCTGTCTGTCTGTGTCCGGCCAGCGTTCACTATATATATATATATATATATATATATATATATATACATATAGAGGGGCTTAGTCCAGAGCATAAACATAATGATCAAAAACTTAAAACTACCAAGACTAAGTGTTAGCAACCCTGTGATAGTGATGAGTGGAATACAGTAACTTATCTGCTAGGAACCAATATCCCCAAGAAACTGTCAGAGAATATGGTAATGCCTTAAGACATCTTTTTGTTAATGCCTAACCTTCGTTGATTTTGCTACCCAAGAACTTTTAGCTAAAGATCATTTAATTGCCAATATTGGAAGCACAGATTTGCATGTTCAGTTACATACTGCTATGCTGAGAAATTTGGAGGAGGCTATAAATGTGACCTCTGAACTCTAGTTAATCCAGGATTTGGAACAAGGGTTCATTGTACTTGATGCTACACTGACTAATTTAACAACTGATGATTCCCAAATACATTCTTTGTTGGGAGTAGTAGAAGACTTTAGACAGGAAAAGAAGTCACTTCAAATAACTGTTCAAAGCCTCCAAAAGACATCAAAGTCTAGTCTTTTAGATACTGTAATCAAGAGAGAACTAGGACTGTTTCAGTAAAAACCTCTGCTAGAGTGTGTTGCATATGTGGGTGCAATTGACACTGTCTGTTGTGTCAAGTATGAGATCGGTTAAAAATATAGGAAAGAATCTGAATGTAACATTTGCTCTAACCCGATTTCCATTTGCCCTAGAATGGAGGAAGACTTATCCGAGGGACACTGACATCATGTCACCCATCATCCCACCTCTTCATCCTCCTTAAAAACCACCTGGCATGGACCTCAATGAGGATTACTCATATCACTCAGGTGCCCAATTTTTCTTTTTGTTTTCATTACCTCATTTACATTGGCAGGAAATCCAGTAAGATGACTGAACATGTGAACCTTGTGTGGTTATTGCACAGGCTAGCCAAACAGGTGACCCAGTTATGGATCCAGGTAGCCAACCAGCAGATTGTACATTTGGACCCTTGCAGGTACTTCTACCCCTCTGCAAGACTGATGGTACTAAACGTATTTAATGATTTTTGACCAAACAGCAACCAGACATAAGTGGTCAAAGACTGAGTGGGAGCATATTCTACCACCATTTCTTACTGGAGAAGTTTAGAAGGCTTATTATGACATAGATACCATTGCAGCTGCTGACTACAATCTGGTTGTAAAGCAAATCTTAGCCCAGTATGTTGTAACCTCAGACCAAACCGCTAAAAAATGCTGAGAGGGGCACTTTGATCACAGCCGTCCTGTCTGAGCACAGGCATTCAAACTCTGGGGAAAGAACACTTGGTGGTTAAGACTGGATCAAAACACTAGAGAAACACAAAAGACTGTAGAAATTGACACCTGTGATTTCTTAATTCATACTCTGCCAGAGTATCTTGCTTGGTTAGTAAGGCACCAAATTTTAATGAATATGGACAAACTTATCCGCATCATTGAAAGGCATCACAACACTTTGGAAGTAGACTGGACAGAAGACAGGAAGAAATCATGGCCACCAAGGCCACTCCACCAGGAGCAACACTGTGAGACACAGTACTATCAGCCTGTACAAAGTGTTCTTGGCGGGCCATGTCATCAATATCTGCCCATACTTGGACGAGACCATGGAGTAGGGATGGGCTAAGTGCAAACGTAATGTGCTTTAGTTGCTTTCTCTTCTAATTAATGGGGTCGCACTGACAGCTTTGTCAGACTCCAGCAGCAACATTACCATTGTTGCCCGCTGTTTAATTAGCTCACAACAATACATTAAAAAGGTATCAATCCTTAAATGTATAAAATGAGATACTCACTCATATGTGATGGTGCATGCATGCACTTTTTAATTTTTTCACCACATGCGTTGACCTCAGTTCTCACTACGAAAAAACTGTGTGCAGCAAATAATGACATTGTGCTAATGACACAGATGAAGACACACAACAATGAAACAAATCAAATGCTGTGGATCTACAATGTACAAGTGAAACACCTCAGCAATGAATGGCAAGGCTTGAAGTTTTCATTAAAAGCATAGTCTATCTGGAGGTCTCAAGGCAAAAATTAATAGGACTCATATGCCAGCAATATGGCTAAGATATGATATTGCAAGTGTCATCTTATGAAAACCAGTGGGACAGCAAGCACAGGTGGGCCCACGTCTTCAGCCCTGGGTAATTCTTAAAAGTTAGCTGATGCCTCTCCGAGTTCACAAATGTACTAAAACGCCTAGGGATTTTTTTGGTTATTTTTTTGTCCTTAATACCACACGCAACTAATGTATATATACAGTATCTATATATATGTGTCTTGAAATAGTTTTACTGTCAAATGATGCAAAGAGTACGCGACACATGTTTCGCCCTAATTCTGGGCTCATCAGGTGTACACACTCACTGCTCCCCTCTCAGGAATCAAACCTCGGCTAGAGGGTCCAAGGATTTCATCCCGATACCTAATGGCAGTCAAGGTGCCGTTGTCTATCCTGTAGAAGTCAGTGCGTCCCTCCATGGATATGCCTCCCCATACCATCACTGACCCACCACCAAACTGGTCATGCTGAACGATGTTACAGGCAACATAACATTCTCCATGGCTTCTCCAGACCCTTTCATGTCTGTCACATGTGCTCAGGGTGAACCTGCTCTCATTTATGAAAAGCACAGGGCAAGTGGTGGACCTGCCAATTCTGGTATTCTATGGCAAATGCCAATCAAGCTCCACGGTGCCAGGCACTGAGCACATACCTCATTAGAGGATGTTGGGCCCTCAGGCCACCCTCGTGAAGTCTGTTTCTGATTGTTTGGTCAGAACATTCACACCAGTGGCCTGCTGGAAGTCATTTTGTAGTGCTCTGGCAGTGCTCATCCTGTTCCTCCTTGCCCACAAGAGCAGATACTGGTCCTGATGATGGATTAAGGACATTCTACAGCCCTGTCCAGCTCTCCTAGAGTAACTGCCTGTCTCCTGGAATCTCCTCCATGTCCTGGAGACTGTGCTGGGAGACACAGCAAACCTTCTGGCAATGGCACATATTGATTTTCCATCCTGGAGAAGTTGGACTACCTGTGCAACTTCTGTAGGGTCCAGGTATCACCTCATGCTACCAGTAGTAGTACTGACCATAGCCAAATGCAAAACTAGTGAAAAACAGTCAGAAAAGATGAGGAGGGAAACATGCAGAGGCCTCCACCTGTTAAACCATTCCTGTTTTGGGGTCATCTCATTGTTGCCCCTCTAGTGCACCAGTTATTAATTTCATTCATACCAAAACAGCTGAAACTGGTTAACAACCCCTCTGCTACTTAACTGACCAGATCAATAACCCAGAAGTTTAATTGACTTGATGGTATACTCTGATTAAAAAGTGTTCCTTTAATTTTTTTGAACAGTATATATATATATATATATATATATATATATATATATATATATATATATATATATATATATATACTGTATATATATTAATCAATCAAAATTTATTGTCATTTGCACAGTAAGGAAACACGTTTCCCTGTACAATTAAATTCTTTCTTTGCTGTCCACACCATATGCCAATGGTTAACAAACCAACACATAAAGATAAGCATAAATAATAAGTAGCAAATAAATAATAAGTAACAAAGGCAGCATAAAATATAAAAAACAGAATAAAAGTATAAAGTGTAATGTGCAGGTAGGTGTGTGATGGACAAGTCAAATACAGTTGTGTGAGGTGGATGGAATGAGTTGGACCATTGTTATAAACTCCAGTCAGTTATTTAGGAGTCTAATGGCCTTGGGGAAGAAAGAGTTCTTTAGCCTGGAAGTCCTGCATTTCATACTTCTATACCTCCTGCCTGAGGGTAATAGTGTGAACAGTTCGTGTTGGGGGTGGGTGGGGTCCCTGGGTGGGCGCCTGAGGATCGAGGCAGTTCTCCTGTGTACTCTGCAGTTGTAGATGCTCTGCAGGAGGGCAGTGGAGTCCTGGTGATCTCAGCAGTCTTTACCACTCTCTGCAGATGTTTGCGGTCCATAGCAGCAGTGTTGCCGTACAACACGGTAATGCAGCTGGTCAAGATGCTCTCAAAAGTGCAGCTGTAGAAGTTGCCAAGGATCTTAGTCGACATACCAAACTTCCTCAGCCTCCTCAGAAACTACAGCCGCTGTTGAACCCTCTTGACCAGCTGTTTAGTAGTAAATGTCTAAGTGAGTTCCTCACTGATGTAGATGTCCAGGTTATTCAGTATTGCTCACCCTCTCCGCTTCAAGCCCTCGGATGAGCAGTGGCGGTGAGGTCTCCTCTCCTTCCTCATGTCCTCTATCATCTCCTTCGTCTTGTCTGTGTTGAGGGTGAGGTTGCTGTCCTCACATTGACACCAGACTGTCCACCTCCCTCCTGTAGGCCGCCTCATCCCGCCAGTGATGCGTCCAATCACTGCGGTGTCGTCTGTGAACTTTAGGATGATGTTATCTTTGTGGGAGGCGACACAGTCATGGGTGAACAGGGTGTAGAGGATGGGGCTGAGGACATCCTGTGGGTGCCTGCATTTGTGATAATGCTGGCTGAAATCCTATTACCAATCCGGACAGACTGGAGCCTTTCAGTCAGAAAGTCTAGGAGCCAGTCACAGAGGGTGGAGTGCAGGCCGAGTGCAGACAGTTTATGGGTGAGTTTATGAGGGATAACCGTGTTAAAGTGCGGACGTGATGGCGTCTAAAGTGGACCTGTTGGGCGGTAGGCATATTGCAGGGGATCCAGGGTGTCCGGTATGCTGCTCAGAATGTAGGCCAGCACCACTTTCTCAAAACACTTCATGATGATTGGAGTGAGTGCTACTGGCCTGTAATTATTCAGGCAGGTGGGTGGGCTTTTTAGCAAGGGGCGATGATTGTAGTCTTAAAGCAGGACAGAATGATGTTCTGGCTGAGGGAAAGGTTGAAGATGGAGGAGTGAACATCAGCCAGCTCACTGGCACATGCTCTGAGAGCCCGCCCAGGAATGTTGTCTGGTCCTGCTGCCTTACGGAGGTTGATCTTCCTTAGCGCTTTGTGTACCTGACCTGAAGAGACCGTTGGGGAGGGAGTGGGGTTGTGTGGTCCAGGTGTGTGTGTGCCTCCACTCTGTGCTGTTGCTGGATGTCTCAAAATGGTTGTAGAAAATGTTGAGATCATCCAGCAGACTGTCTGTACAGCTGATTATGTTGGTGGTGGTCCTGTAGTCTGTGATGTGCTGTAGGCCCTGTCACATACTCCCAGAGTAAGCACCGGAATAGAAGCCATCTAGTTTCTCTCTGTACTGCCTCTTGGCTGCTGTGATGGTTTTTCTTAGTCTATACTTTGCAGGCTTGTACTCCGTCTCAGGGTCTGTTCTAAATGCAAGAGAGTGGGCACGGAGCATGTGGCGTACCTGACTGTTTATCCAGAGTTTTTGGTTAGGGAACTTCCTGACTGGTGTTGTGGGCACGATGTTATCAATACAGGTGCTAATGTACCCAGTCACATACTCAGCATAGTCCTGATAGAAGAGTCCTCCACAGTGGCTGCAACCCTAAACACATCCCAGTCTGTCTGAGCGAAACAGTCCTGCAGGTTGCTCTTAGTCTCTGGGGTCCAGAGTTTAACTTGCTTAATAATAAGGTTTGTTTGTTTCAGCCTTTGTCTGTAGGCTGGGTACAGGAACAGAGAGATGTGGTCCAAGTGTCCGAAGTGTGGACGGGTGCAACCCTGTATTCACAGCGTATGTTGCTGTAAATATGATCCAGTGTGTTCTTCTCACAGATGGGAATATTCACATTGGTGGTATTTAGGAAGTATAGTTTGTAAATTGCACTGATTAAAGTCGGCAGCTGTGACAAAAACAGCATCGGGATGAACCGTCTCTGACACACTGATGATGTCATGGAGTTTGCCGGCGCTGCCGTGGAGTTAGCTCACGGGGATGTAAACAGCGCCAAAAACATAGCAGTGAATTCCCTCGGTAGATAACTGGGTCATCATTTCAGCAGTAAAACTCCCCATCTTGTGAACAGTGCTTATAAATAGGCTGTACATCTACACACCAAGAGCTGTTAATAAACACACCTTCCCTTTAGCCTTAAAGGAGGCTGCGTGCGATCTCCTTGGTGCACGGAGTGAATCTGTAGCTGAACGGCGCATTCTAGGACTTTGTCCAAAGCCATGTCTCAGTGAAAAATAGAGCGCAGCATTCTCTTATTTCCCACTGCACTGTAATCCTGGCACTTAGCTCATCCAGTTAGTTTTTCCAGAGACCGCACGCTGGTTAGCAAGATACTGGCTAGTGGTGGTGGGCTAGTGCAGGCTTTCAGCCTAGCATGGAGCCCTCCCTTCTTGCCTCGCTTGCATCGCTGTCTCCATAGCACTCTCCTGGGGTCAGCTTGCTCAGCTTGTTGGCTGCGAGCGAACAATGAATTGTAGCTCAGATGGTATAAAACTGGTAAACTCCAGGGGCTATGTGAGTTAGTAATGTCCAGCAATGCCTGTCTGCTGTATGATAGTAGTGCAAAGCATTTGTGGACTGTAGAGAAGGCGAAAAACAAAAACATAAAACAAAACCCAAAATGACATGGAGCAGAGCGAGCAAACACGTCTGCCATGGGCGCCATGATCTATGGTGTATGGTGTATACTGTATATATATATATATATACTCAGCAAAAAGAAACGTCCCTTTTCAGGACTGTGCATTTCAACGATAATGACGCCTAAGACAGCGCTACAGGGAGACAGGAAGGACAGCTGATCATCCTCGCAGTGGAAGAGCCGGATCTCAATCCCATTGAGCACGTCTGGGACCTGTTGGATCGCAGGGTGAGGGCTAGGGCCATTCCCCCCAGAAATGTCCAGGTGCCTTGGTGGAAGAGTGGGGTAACATCTCACAGCAAGAACTGACAAATCTGGTCCAGTCCATGAGGAGGAGATGCACTGCAGTACTTCAAGCAGATGGTGGCCACACCAGATACTGACTGGTACTTTTGATTTTGAGCCTCCCTTCATTCAGGGACACATTGTGAAACATTTTAGTTTATGTCTTATGGTGTTGACTCTTTTAGTGTTCATACAAATATTTACACATTAAGTTTACTGAAAGTAAAAACAGTTGAAAGTCAGAGGACGTTTCTTTTTTCTGAGCATATATATATATATAATATATATATATATATATATATATATATATATATATGGAGTACCCAAAAATAACCAGAATTTAAAAAAATATGAAAGGTGATCATAAGGAACAGTGAGTCTGCATTAAATTTTGTTTTCTCTTTGGGAAAACAGCCACTGTAACTGTAGTGATGCTTGAAACTGCTTTTAAAGATGAAGCTTTAAAGTAAAATACAGGTCTATGAGTGTTTTTTGCATTTCACATGAGGGGAAATGTGACTTGATCCTGCTAAATTCGACTTTTCTTGTTCCCACATCTGAAAAAGAACTCAATGGAAAGCTTTTTGTATCGTGGAGGAAGTCAAAGAAAAGTCGCTGCTGGCATTGGACAACGTTCCTCTTTAGCGATTCCAGAAATGCTTCCACCAGTGGGAAAACTATTAGGACAAGTGCATTCATTCACATGGAGAGTACAATGAAGGAGACTAAAGTTTCAGTAAGTAAAAATTATTAAAACATTTTTTATCAATTCTGGTTATTTTTGGGTACCCCCTTGTATATGTTTTTTGTGAGGGATAGAGACACCTAGAGATGTGTTAGTAAACATTTGCCATCAGTAAACAGTAAACACTAGCCAGCATTTTCATCATTGTAGGGTGGCAGCTAGTGGAAACGTTGCGATTTTGTAGACCCCAAAAAGGACAGAAAGACACTATTTGTATGCACAAGTTCAAAAAATACATTTGCAATGCACACACAGTAAAACATTGTCCTTCATGTGGCATGTAAATGCTATGAATCTGTGTTCAACTGGACTCATTACATTATTTCAGTTTAACACTGTGTAAACTTTGTCCTTTCAATTTGTTCATTTCAAAACAATAAACATCAATAGCTTTGGAAACCTTGTTTCTTTTATATTCGTTCAAGATTAATATGATATATTCCACTTATGTCTTGATTATTATTGTTTTCCAAAAAAAAAAATTATCTCAGGAATCAATTAGCACTTTCTTTGATTAATGTGATCTAGCAGAGGTACAGTAAATAGTAAATACTAAACATACTTGCTGCCTATATTTATTGTAAGTAAGGCAAAGTCAACATCTTTTAAGTAGTTTAAAATAAAATGGTTTTTATTGTTTTAAAATCCAATAATGTTAAGGGTCTACCAGACCTGTGAAGACCAGCTGGGTAACAAAACTACAAACACCACACAAGGGTTACATTCGAAAAGCTTTAACATATTTAGCAAGAAGCTTCCTTTGCAATTTGAACAGGACAAAAGTCAGACTCTGTCGGTAACACTATATGAGGGTGTTGTTCTTCCTCCAAGGAGTGCTTATTTCTGGCTGGAGTGAAGAATTCATTAAGGAAAATTTTGAAGGTATGCTTGATCCTTCTTCAATTATTGATGGGGAAGTTATGGTTATGAAAGTGGTCTGTATGGTAGGTAAAAGCAAGAACTGAGGATTATTCAGTCATTTTTTAGTTCCTTGTTGCCCCTGTGGTTACTGTGCATAAAATGGATTGGGGAGCTTCGCTTTGTGTAGACTATCATAAATTAAATGATGTTACAAGGAACAATGCTTATCCATTGCCAAGGACTGATGATGCATTAGACAGCATGGCTAGTGCCTAGTGGTTTAGTACATTTGATCTGTCTAGTGGATACTGGCAGGTTGAGGTGACCCCTAAAGATAAAACAAAAACTTCCTTTGTTACAAGACAACTATTGCTTAAATTTAATATTCTAACTTTAGGATTGATGAATGCACCAAGAACATTCCAAAGATTTATGGATTTGGTACTTGCAGATTTCCAGTGGGTCACTTGTTTGATCTATCTAGATAGTATTATAGTGTTTCAGAAAATGTTTAGTGGACATTTAAGTAGTTTGTGTGAGATTTTGTCTAAACAAGGCTAATTTAAAAGTGAAGCCCACTAATTGCATTTGTTTGTCATCCGTGTTCAGTATCTTAGATATATTATTTCATCTGAAGGGGTTATGGCTGATCCGAAGAAGGTGGAGGCAGTTAGAGCTTGGCCAGTACCTATGAGTCAAACAGAAGCAAGGAGTTTTTTAAGGCTATCCTCATAATTTTAATCAATTTATAAAAGGGTTTGCTGATATGGCAATGCCATTGCATTGATTCAAAGAGAAAGGAAAGACATTTCAATGCGATGAGTCCTGTCAGAAAGTTTTTTACAATTAAAGCTTAACCAAACTATTACACCTATATTGTCATATCCTGGCACAAAGAAGACTTTTATATTGGATACAGATACTAGTGATTCAGGAATAGGGGCTGTTGTATCTCAAAAGGACAATAGGTTAGAGAGGGTGGTAACTGAAGCCAGTCATGCTCTTATTAAAACAGAGTAGAAATATGCTTCTTCAAAGAAGGAACTGTTAAGTATGGTCACTTTTATTAATTATTTTAAACATCTCTTGGGAAAGAACTCATCTAAAGGACAGACCATAATTATTTGTTCTAGCTCCATAATTTCATTGTTTGGAGGGCAATTGTCTAAATTTCAGTATACAACTGTTCACTGACCAGGGCAGAAACAAGAAAATGCAGATAGACTGTCTAGATTACCAGTTTTTCCAGTGGAGTCAATCTCAATTGGATTTAATAAAGAGAGGGAGAAAGTAGTGTCTGTTTGTGCCGTAGACAATGGACCATTGTTGCAGATTCCTCTTCTAGCTGATCCTGTCAGATGTTCTGTGGAAGATCCTTGGGAGGAATGAGGGTGTTCTTGTGCTCCAGGGTTTTGTTGAGTTAATTTGGATCATGGAGTTGCTTCAACAGGAAAGGGTGGATGAGAACTTGGATCTTGTACCGGGGAATGATCCAGAAATGATACTGTTATTATAGCTAAAGGGAGAAAATGTACAGTTATCCCTGTCTTCTTAAGTTTGCCCAAGTGGCACCACTTTGGGTTTTGCCATCTAATTTTGGTTTGCAAGTGGTCATTCCTTAGCCTACGGTGCCTACTATTTTAGCTATGTTACATAATTTCTCAGTTGATGGCCATTTGGGGATTCAAAAACTGAATGTGATGGTGAAAGCTTGTTTCTATTGGCCAGGATTGTCAAGGGATATGGAAAAGTGCTGTAGAGAGCATGCCAATTGTGCATCACATAAATCCAGTTGATAAGCCTCCTGTGCCCCACTTTCCAGTTCAACTACCTCTTGTCCATATGAACAAATAGTCTTGGATATTTTGGGTGCCTTACCTGAAACTTCTCAAGGTTATAGATATATCCTTGTTGTTGAATTATTTTTCTAAGTGGACAGATGCACTGATATCAGACAAAGAATTTTACATTTCACCTTTTTAGTAGCTTTGCAGATTATTTAATATTCATAAGTCACTGAGATCCCCTTATAATCCACAATCAGAAGGACTAATTGAACGTTTAAACTGCCTTTTGTCAGTTGGACAGACCCCTTCAACAATAGCTGGAAGGATTCCTTTGTAGAGGGAAAAAGGTAGTGGGCTACTAGAAACTAATGAAACAGCTAGTTGGATTATTAATCAATCTGTTATGACTGTCTCAGTGCCTTCTGCTTCTCCTATTGTGGAAATGGCCTCAGCTCATTCTGTTGACATTGACATCACTGTTTCAGCTTTGGTAGCTGTTCCTGTTGTGGAAGCAGTCAGTGCTCAGTCTGTTCCCAGTGACAACACTGTCCCAGCTTTGATAGTTCTGACTGGGCCTGTTTTTGTTGCACAGCTGGCCTCACTTGGACTATTACTTCAGCAGTAGAGAAGGCCTTGACAGTCCCAGCTGCTGAGAGCGATTCTGATGTAATTCTGGTTTCTGCAGAGGCACTACCATTCCAACCCTTGGGGTCAAGGAAGCCACTGGTATGGATTAGTGACTATGTATCTTTTTAAGCAGACTTGAGTACATGTTTTTCTTCTTTAGAAAGGGGAATAGTGTAGTGAACTTGTTGAAGTGGCAGATATACTAATTAATTAATTTGAGTAATTACACTGCCCCTTGATGAAGGAGAATATTGCTGAGAGACCAGAACTCCTTATGTGAATCTGAAGGTGAGACAGGTGTCTAAAGTGATCTGGCTGAGCTGAGGCTTCCAGGCAGTTACGAGATTTTGGGACTGAGCAATTTTGTAATCACGGTTGTCCAACTGACCCTTTTAAATTACTTTGTGCTATGTTGGTCACAGATAAGACACCCCAGAGCTGATTGTAATACTTTATTCTTATTAATGAACTACTGTATATGTGAATTATTTTGTGTTCACTAAGTAGTAATTTAGTGGGGTTATATGGTTTTTGTACTCTATTTAGAGGATCCTTGTTGGTATAAGATACCCAAGTTCTTGTTAAAAAAAGTGTATTTTGAATGGATTTATTGCATTTGATTATTAAGGTGCATGAATTGTGAAGACTCAAACCAGACCCAACCAGTGATAAACAAAGGTGGTGGTAGCGAATGCTATTGTGAGGCAGCGAGCATCTACTCCTGTTAGGTAAATCCAGTAATTACAATATGTTTCACAATAGTTTATTAATTTCAGTATATAATACATATGTGTCACTACAATGTGTATACACTTCAGTACACAGTAAATGAGTGTCAGTCTGGAGTGCATGTGCAGTTAAAAATTACTTTTGTCCTAAATGGCACCTCATACACAAGTGATTGGACTTTATTGGTTATGCCTGTGTACTCATCCAGAAATTAGTCCCTTTATTAGTAAGTGTGGATGTGTGTGACCATGAGCAAGACGCCTCATCTAAGGTTGGCTTCTACCTGGATCACAGTAAAGCTGGGATGCGCACCTGCTTCCAGCGACTCTAATCTGGATAAGCAGTTAAGATCATGGATGGATAGTTGAACGTATAAATGCTACTGTGTGTAAATGTTCCTTTGGCAGGGCTATATGGTGCTGTGTTACAAAAAAATTAATCTCAGCATCATTTCAATTCACTTATTCAAATGCATGACACTACAATATAAAAATATTGCAACTCGTAGTTGACTAGTCAGATCAATGCACTCTCAAAAGCAAGAATTAATCGTGCATTTCTGTTTCTAAACTGTTTCGTAAATGGGATAAAAATGACAATAACAAGGGCCCCTTTTTGCATTGAGAGAGCAGCAGAAGATGCCTACTTAAGTTAAGTTAAAACAATGCTAACTTTTTTTAATAACAGGTACGATAAGTGCTATGGTAAAATCCAAGCCCTGATAAGCATCTACCTTAATAAAAGGACAAGTGTCAGTGCATCTGCATGCTTGTCCAGTTGCTGTGTCTCAGTTTATCCAACAGATGGTGCATCACAAACATTTGTAGTAATAAAATGAATTGTATTTGTCATTGCAACAGATGGCGGCGCAAACATTAACACTACTTTTATAAATCCCATACCAAATGGCATTTATCAAAGACATATACACTGAGTGACATTCCAAGAGAAGTAGCATCATAAACATTTGTAGTAATGCATTTTACTACTACAAAGTGTCATCTCCAGGCAGAGGAGTAGCTTCAGTGACAGACTTTTGTTACTGTCTTGCTCCACTGACAGACTGAGGAGATCGTTCCTCCCCACACTATGCGACTCTTCAATTCCACCCAGGGAGTAAATGCTAACATTATTCAAAGTTATTGTCTGTTTTACATGCATTTTATTACTCTTTAATTTAATATTGTTTTTTTTGTATCAGTATACTGCTGCTGGATTATGTGAATTTCCCTTGGGATTAATAAAGTATCTATCTATCTATCTATCTATCTATCTATCTATCTATCTATCTATCTATCTATCTATCTATCTATCTATCTATCTATCTATCTAGTATTTTATAAAAGTATTATACAATAAAATGTTAACAGCATAGGCGTCAAAAGTCTTACTTAATAAAAAGTCGCCATAATAACCAAAGCTCATTTACTTGTAATCTAGACTGCTGTGCAATGGTTAGCATTGCAGTTCATGCATCATAGTTCAAGTCCTTGGCCAATCACTGTGTGTACTTTATTCATTCTCATTGTCTGTGGGGGTTTTCTCCATGCACTCCAGTTTCCTTTATTTCCCTAAAAGATGCCTGTTAGGTGAATTGTCAATTCCAACTCCCAGCACTATGTGAGTCTCTGTGTGTCCTTCGATGAACTTGTGTCTCATCAAATATCAGTTGTTGCTTTGTTCGCTGTGACACCATTCAAAATTATGTGTGTTTAAAAAAGGGATTGGAAATGGATTGAAGGTAATCTGTTTTGTTGTTAGTTCTTCAATACAAATGTTGAGTTCTCTTTACATTTTCACTAGCACCTTCGCAGCTTTTGGGGCATCAAAAGCAAACCCATCACAAATTTCTTTTTCTCTCTTATAAATGTAGTGGACCATGAACTCATATCTACAGCCAGAGAAGTGAAGGAATGTGCTGCTTTCATAACATACACTTTATTAATTAATATGTTTATGCCCCATACTTAAAGTAGAATCCATGAAGTGCCCGAAAAAATTCGTAATCCAGGGCCACATTAAATTCCTTCGCACCTCTCCATCAGCATGTTTTGTTTTGCAAAAGTGTGGATCAGCACAAACAGCAAGCAGCCTGCCATCTCACCCTACCAACCTTCAAGACGGAGCTGAAGTCAGTCGCAAAATTCTCAGAGTTCAAGTGTATTTATCTGGGTGTGAGGTGCCTGCAGTTGTATAGTGTAAATAATATATTGTTATTTGGAATACATACATTTCATGTGTGTTCCATGTCTTCAACAATTTGTGTAAATGTGGGATGACAAGAAATGCGAGGCAGGAAATGCTGAACACATACCTAAAACCAAAACTTTTTCAATGTCAAATTAATAGTGACATGGAGTGTATAATTTTTGAAGACTTTAGTCTAAATATCAAATAAACACGTCCGCATTAATTCAAAAATATAACCTAAGAAAAAAAATCATTCAATTCACATGTTGCTGTCAATGAGCAAAAAAACCCAAACTCTAATGTCAATCGATAGAAACACACTTGAGCTACAAGAATTTTGCAACTGATTTCAGCTCCTTCTGTTGGATAGCAGGCTGCTTGTTGCTTGTGCTGATCGACACATTTATAAAACAAAAGTCACTAATAGAGAAGTGCAAAGGAATTTAAGGTGGCCCAGGATTACGAGTTTTTGTAGGCTTCAGGGATTGTAGTGTTAATACAAGTTTCAGGTAACTGAATCCAAATAAACACCACAAAATGCAGTGTGCTACCAAACATAAGCAGCCAAGAGTGCCAAAATAATGCTGCAGGGAATTATGGAAATAGGACATGGACCACAGAACTGGAGCCACTCAAACCTGAACTGTTTTAAGTATTTTGTGTGCTGTGTTGTTGTATCTTATACAATGAATGAAGCGAGATTTGCAACTCCAGGCCTGCGGATCATAAATCTAAATAGAACTGATTACACTGTATGAAACATTTTGTGAAATCAGAACCTTACATTTTTTTAAGCAATCTATGGCAATGGTGACTTAAATATATCAACTACGTTTGCAGTGCTAAACAACAGTCGACACTAACTATTTTCTGTTGAATGTACATATTGTATGAAAAATACTCAGAAAATGAAAAATACTGGAGTCATAGTATTGTAGAAAACAGATTTTGCAACATAGCTAAACCACTGTAGTTGAAAACATAAATGAGAGTGCTGTGATGTGAGATTTTGCATATACAGTGGAACCTCCGTTCACGACCATAATCCGTTCCAAAACTCTGGTCGTAAACTGATTTGGTCGTGAACCGACGCAATTTCCCCCATAGGATTGTATGTAAATACAATTAATCCGTTCCAGACCATACAAACTGTATGTAAATATATATATTTTTAAGTTTTTAAGCACAAATATAGTTAATTAAACCATAGAATGCACAGCGTAATAGTAAACCAAATGTAAAAACATTGAGTAACACTGAGAAAACCTTGAACAACAGAGAAAACTAACACTGCAATAGTTCGCTATAGCTACCAACCGCTGGCTAAAAACACTTTTTTAATGAGTTTTAAGCACAGGGTAAAAAATAACATCTGAAAAATCCGTAATTTAATAAACCACCAAGAAAAGTAACATCACAAAAATGCACACTATGAACCGATGGCTGTAAACAGAACTGAAAACAAAATCAAGCTCAGTGCATTCTTTAACTGCCTTCCTACCTTAATGCGTCCAGCTCTCTCTCTCGCGCTGCCTGTGTGTGTGTGTCTCTCTCTCGCGTTGCCTGTGTGTGTGTGTGCGTCTCTCTCGCGCTGCCTGTGTGTGTGCGCTCTCTCACGCTGCCTGTGTGTGTGTGTCTGTCTCTCTCGCGTTGCCTGTGTGTGTGTGTGTGTGTGTGTGTGTGCTCTCGCTCTCTCTCTTGCTCGCTGCACTGGAAATGCACAGGGAGAGACTGAACATGTACAAATCGAATGGGAAACTGGTTTGTCCATATACCGAGTGTGTGGTCGTGAACCGAGGCAAAAGTTTGGCGAACTTTTTGGTCGTAAACCGATTTGTATGCGTGTACGAGACGTTCGTGAACCAAGGTTCCACTGTAAGTTGATAAATATTTTGCATCTTTATTTGTAATTTAGGCAAACCAATGTTACATTAGTGAGAGGCATTTATGTTTACAACCCTCCCGCCCAACACCAGGAATTGGTCTCTTCGAATTTTACAACAGAGTTGGGGAAGTGCCTTAAACCAGTTTGGAAGTGTTTATCTGTTATAGTCTTTCAACCCCCATAGGAAAGCCAGGTTGCCTAACTGCCAAGCTTTACCTTAACATATGGTTTTGGGGGATGGCAGGTGTTAAGATGTTCTATTCCCCCATTGGTCTGAGGTATGGCTGTTTGGACCTGGCTTGTATCAGAAGCCTTTAAGTACCATGATGTCCTATTGGCTTTAGGGGTTGGACAGAACATCTATAAATTTCTTGCTTTACTCACTCTCTCTCTCTTACTAACACCTGATGAAGGAACATCTCTCTTTCTTAACAAACTGATCCATGAATTGAAACGACAACACAATGAAGAGCACTGCTCGGCAGCCATATTGAAACAGGAATGTGGCCTGTTCTGAAGAAAGCTGACCACAAACGATGCCTTAAATAGAGACATTATTAAGTAACTAACAAGTCTGTGTGCCGCCTGAAACTACACATCACCATTTAATCAGGTTGTATGGTTGCCAATATTCAAATGTACGTTGCATATTGTTATTATTTATGAATATTATCAATAATACATTATTTTATGTGTAACTTAACTCTTGCTTGTTTTTTGCTTCATCTAATTGCCTGAGGTTATAGATGTAGGAGGGAAGGTGGGGAGAAGTTATATACTATAATACCTTATAAACAGTGGTAAGTCTATTAGATTTGAGGCATTCTGATAAAGGCTACATATTAATAATACAAAAGGGGAAAAGTAGAGCAATATATTACTCTACCAGACATAACAGAGAGAAACAGAACAACTTAGGCTGTTGTGTTTCAGTTGACTTTTTCAACCAAACGCTAAAACAAATACTAACAAAAGTTGTGAAATAGGGTGGGAAAGACTGGGACCAGCTTAAACCCTTGGTCTTTTTTGCTTAACAGGAGGTGCCTGAGACCTCCACAGGTTTTTTCCTTTTGAATTACTATATGGGATATAACCTCATGGACTCCTCGACATCCTTGAAAAGGTCTGGGAATCAGAAACCCTGGCTTATATTAGTGTTATTGAATATATTGTGCAAAAGATTAACAAAGGTGTGGCCCCTCATGAAGCATAAGCAGAGAGTGCAAACCAGGCTGTTCAACCAGGGAGCGATATTACAGTAGTTTAATTCTGGTGATCGAGTAATGGTGTTAATTCCAACCACTTACTCTAAATTGTTAATTTATTATTATTAATTATTATTAATTATAATTTATTAATATAACCATGTCAAAATTATTTAACCCCTATATATATTATTGCTGTTTTTAAAACCATTTGTCAGACCTATAAGCAGCAGGCGGCGTTGCACAACAAAGAAGTCATGCTAATGACACAGATGAAGAGACACAATGTCAAAACAAAGCAAATGCCACGGCTCAATAATGTTCAAGTGAAAGGCATCAAGCAATGAAGGATAAAGCTTTTCACTATTAACATTGTCTATCTGGAGGTATTTTCTTGAGTCAAAGATTAATAGGATTCATATGCAAGTGATATGGCTAAGATATGGCATCTCCAGTGTCTTTTACAAAAGCCAGTAGGGAAAGCAAGCACAGCTGGGTCCATGTCCTCTGCCCTGGGTAATCCTTAAGAATTAGCTGTTGCCTGTCCAAGTTCATAAATATAGTAAAACTGGTAGGGAGTGTTTGGGTTGTTTTTTGTCCCGAGGATCACAGGCAGCTAATAATTTTCATAATGATCCACACACACGAGAGGAACCACCCCAAAGAAATTGTGAATGCACTCTGAAGATTAGCCACTGCTTTACTCCACACAATCAGTTGTTAATACAGACTTGAGCAATAAATTGACATGGACTTGGACCATTACAGTGGTAAAAGCTACAGAAAAACAAATACCCAGCAGTGTTCTCCCTAGTGTTGAGCGCCCAGCTAATTTAGGTGAGCGCCGGCTGTTATCTCGTATGACATTGCGAGATGAGAGCCACAGATCTACAGGCACAGGCAGATCTAATATTCTGCAAAGATGGTATGGGACAAGCATGTGGGTGGGCAAATATTTTAGAAGCAGGATCGCAAGTGGTGAGGGGAGAGGCGGGGGTGGGATGTTGCCGATAACTGGATGATGAACAAGCTAATATCGGGATGAGGTGGTGCGGAGTTCACAAGCCAAGAGTATGGGGAGGTGGGTGGGCGAGTGGGGGCTGTACATGCTAATAGCGGGGGTGGAGCAGCTTAATACAGTAGCAAGGAGTATGGGGAGATGGGCTGAGAGAGGAGGCTGTACATGCTAATAGCGGGGGTGGAGCAGCAGTTCACAAGAAAAGAGGATGTGGAGCTGGGCGGGCGAGAGGAGGACTGTTGTGATATGTTAATAGAAGGTGTTACAAACCTATAACACCTTCTATTAGCATTCAGGATTACACGTGTATGCAGAGTCAGTGTAAATAATAAAATAAAAAAGACTAGTGGAACCAGCTTGTCAGATATCAGAAAAAGGGCACCAGGAAGTGACGTATCTGTTCTCAGTGTCAGTGCAGTCTGTAGTGCTGCTAAGCGTATAGCTGCTCTCTTCTTGTTCAGTATATAGCAAACCAATATATATACAGTTGTTTAAACATTAGGTGTGTTCTGTCTGCAAAAATCCTTGTAGCACTCGCTGGGGTTCCTGTTAAAGTGACTCCCTCTACCGTTTTATATTTGCTCAAATTTGAACCTCGTCCATGTTGAAAAAGTGTGCAGAAACCCTTGCAGCACACACTGTGTCCTGAGCAAAAGTTTTGTCACTGAATTGCTGAGGGTTTTGTTAAAGTGACCCATCTGCAATTCTTTTTTGTTCATATCTTGCCCTGCCATAGTGCATTGAATATCCAACAGGTTCCCACTTTCCCACTCAAAAGTCTTATTCTTATTCATAGGTATTTTTAATTTTTCCAAACATTTTCCAACATGAGTAAAAAAGTGTTCAGAAAACAACACTGCTCAGTTATGTCAGAAAAGAGATGCCACAAACTAATGAAGGTGCAGTGTCAATTCCTGATGGGGCAATTTCAGACAAAGACATTGCAGAAGCTGGTCCATCAGGGAAATCTCTTCAGCACACACTCTGTCAATTGATAAATCTAAGCTACTTAAGAAACATAATCTCGACCCCTCAGCTCTTGAAAATTTTAGACCCATCTCTAACCTGCCTTTCTTAAGTAAAGTTCTGGAGAAGGCAGTCATTATGCAGTTAAATGACCACCTAAATAAACATGCTATTCTTGATAAATTTCAGTCAGGTTTTAGAACAAATCACAGCATAGAAACTGCACTCATTAAAGTAGTAAATGACTTGCGGGTAAATGCAGACAGAGGCCATTTATCTGTTCTCATCCTCTTAGATCTGAGTGCTGCATTTGACACCATTGATCACAACATTCTTAGAAATCGCCTTAGTCAATGGGTGGGCCTCTCTGGCAGTGTCTTAAATTGGTTTGAATCCTACCTGACTGGGAGAAAATTTTTGTTAGTTGGGAATTACAACTCAAGACACATGATATCCGATATGGTGTTCCACAAGGCTCTATCCTGGGTCCGCTGTTATTCTCAATCTACATGCTTCCGTTAGGTCAGATTATCTCAGGTTACAACGTGAGTTACCACAGCTATGCTGATGACACACAGCTGTACTTATCAATAGCTCCTGATGACCCTGATTTTATTAATTCACTAACAGAATGTCTGACTAGTATCTCAGAATGGATGAATAGTAATTTTCTCAAGTTAAATAAAGAGAAAACTGAAATTTTAGTGATCAGCAATAATGGATACAATGAGGCTATTAGAAATAAACTGGATACATTAGGATTAAAAGTCAAGACGGAGGTAAAAAGCTTAGGGGTGATTGTTGACTGTAATCTGAATTTTAAATCGCATATTAATCAGATCACTAAGACAGCATTTTTCACTTAAGAAACATAAGTAAAGTTAGACCTCTTATATCACTGAAAGATGCTGAGAAATTAGTTCACGCGTTTGTTTTCAGTCGACTAGATTACTGTAATGCACTCCTCTCAGGACTACCCAAAAAAGATATAAATCGTTTGCAACTAGTGCAGAATGCAGCTGCTAGAATCCTAACTAGGAAAAGAAAATCCGAACACATTTCTCCAGTTTTAATGTCACTACACTGGTTACCTGTGTCATTCAGGATTGACTTTAAAATTCTGCTTATGGTTTATAAAGCCTTAAATAATCTCCCCATCTTATATATCGGAATGTCTGACACCTTATATTCCAAATCGTAACCTCAGATCCTCAAATGAGTGTCTCCTTAGAATTCCAAGAACAAAACTTAAAAGAAGTGGTGAGGCGGCCTTCTGCTGCTATGCACCTAAAATCTGGAATATCCTGCCAATAGGAATTCACCAGGCTGATACATTAGAGCAGTTTAAAACACTGCTGAAAACACATTACTTTAACATGGCCTTTTATAACTTAATTTAACTTAATCCTGATACTCTATATGTTCAATTCATCATAATAACTATTCATGGTGGCTCTAAAATCCGTACTGACCCCTACTCTCTTTTCTGTTTCTTTTGCGGTTTCTTTGTGGTGGTGGCCTGCGCCACCACCACCTACTCAAAGCTTCATGATGCTCCAACAATGATGGACGGATTAAAAGGCAGAAGTCTACTTGACCATCATCATTATCATCAAGCCCTTCCGTGAGAATCCTAAATCCAAAGAGGACTGTTTCATTTATATTAGGTAGATTGCCCAGAGGGACTGGGCGGTCTCATGGTCTGGACTCCCTACAGATTTTATTTTTCTCCAGCCGTCTGGAGTTTTTGTTTTTCTGTCCCCTGGCCATTGAACCTTACTCTTATTCGATGTTAATGTTGATTTATTTTGTTTTAAAATTGTGTCTTTCATTTTTCTATTCTTTAATATGTAAAGCACTTTGAGCTACTGTTTGTATGAAAATGTGCTATATAAATAAATGTTGTTGTTGTTTTTGTTGTTGTTGTTGCTAAGCACCGCTTATCCGGCATGAACAAACAATGGTTTAAAGATTTTGATTGGCTAATGATCAAAGAAAATGGTATGTTGTGCTCATTGTGCATGAAATATTCAAACAAACACCCCCCCACCCCAAGGAGGGAGTTGCCTTGGGTAAACTTGCCATGCACAAGAATTCGAAAAGAAAGCTTGCTGGACCATGAAAAAGTAAAACGCACATTAAGTCTCCTGCTGACCTTTTAGGAAAGTGTGTACTAGAGCAAACTGGAATCAGTCAAATTGAAAAATCTGTATCTGTGTTAAATAACTTACAGAGATGCCTTTGTGGATCCATGTATTGGTTGGCAAAAATGAGTTGCCACATACTACGTTGTTTGAAAAGCTGTTGGAACACTGTAAAGAAATGGGTTGTTCCTTTTACAACATCTCAATGTTGGTAAAGATGCACATTACACCTCTGAAAGAATAATGTAAGAGCTGCTGGATGTCTTTGCATCATAAATAAAGTCTAACATACTGAAAAATATACACGCTGAAATTTTTTTTCAGTATTCTGTGTGATGAAACCACAGACATCTCAGTTGTAAAACAATTAATTATTTACATTAAATATGTTTGCCAGGTCACTAAAGAGGTCAGAATTAGGTTTGTATCAACCCGCAATATGATTGATGGCAAAGCAGAGATTATAACCAACACACTGAGTGAGACTATGGACACTCTAGGCTTGAAAACTGCTAATCTGGTTGGACTAGGGTCAGATGGAGTGGCTGTTATTATTGGGAAACAGAAAGATGTGGCAAAACTGCTTAAAGATAAAACATCTGGACTCTTGGTCAACTGCCACTGTGTAAACCACTGATTGGCCCTTGCAAGTGCCTAAGCAGCAGCTGCTGTACCTTATTTAACAAAACTGAACGACATCTTAAGGCAGCTGTTCTATTTCTTCCAATATTCTTCAGTTAGTATGGTTGGTTTAACGGAAATCCAAAATATTCTGAACATTCCCCAAATTAAGCTGAAAATGACCAATGACACTAGATTACAGTCACTATGACAGAGTATGATGAGTGTCATAGCTGCACTGGAAAGAGAGGCCACTGAATGAAATGACATCACAGATGAAGGATTAAGCAGATGTATTAAAATGTACAATTTTGTTTCCTCTCTGATGATGCTTTCAGACATATTTCCTTTGTAGCCCAACTTAACTAAGGTTTGGCAAAGGTAAGATGTCAGTCTTACCGAAATTGAGTCAATTTTGCTTGCCACAAAATTGTCCATTATGGAGTTGAAAGACACTCCTGGGAGATATTTTCAAAGGCTTCATCATTGTCAGGCAGAAGAATGGTCAGATCTCTGCATTGTTTATATACAGAGTGCTGTAATGTCATTCAAAACTGCAATATTTGATATTGAGTTGTCAAGCACCTAGATGCAAAATTCCCTGACTTGCCAATTATTTCCAGCTTTTCAAACGTTTCCAATGCAGAAACTCACGATTCAAGTGAGTCTGCTGAAATTCTTTCGATCATTACTCCAAAATGGTGGCCCTCCAGTTTTAAAATATGAATGTTGCAGGCAAGAATGGACAGTTGCATCAAAAATGATCAGAAGTCAATCATACAAAGACTTCAGTTCAAAACAGATTTTACTAAAATGGCAATGACATCAGAGCTCAAAGAGTTGTTTCCAAATTTAGCCAAACTAGCTCATATTGGGCTTGTGATCCCAGTGAGCACAGCTGAATGTGAAAGGGGTTTTCTGCCCTTAAAAGGATCAAGACATGTTTGAGAAATCGCATGAATCAAAGTTATCAGAGGCTACTTTTTCATGTCACCTGGCTGGAAAAAATTTCTTGGGAGAACACTGCCCAGTACTGGCTAAGTTAGCTAAAAATTATTTATCATTCCCAACCACTACTGTCCTTTGCAATGTTGGGGGTCACACATTAAAAGTTACATGCATTATGTAGATGGATTACTTTTTAAAGAAATGAGTAACTTAATAAAATAATTATTTTATTGAAGGAAAAATACCAGCTGTGCTTTAAACAACCAAAAAAAAAAGACAAGCATTATTGCTTTACTACAGAAACATATTTCCACCATATAATAATAATAATAATTGTAATAATAACTGTATTATTTCACAGAAGTACTGCCTTTTTTACCAAAGGAATTGCCTGCTGGGCCTGTAGCGTCATGCACATGTGCTCTGGTCATCTGGTGATATCCTACATTTACTGAGGGTTAAGTTTAATCAGCCCAGTTTAGGGTCACAGGGAGCCAGTGATCATCTAAGCAGAACTGGGTGAAAGGCAAGAAGCAAAAGAGTTGGACAGTACGCAGCTTCTTTGCAGGTATCAATCACATAGCTAATCAGAAATGAGTGTGCTACATGCAATCCCATAACAGAAATCTATTAATAATTTACCAATTTTCTTTTTAATCCTGTTGTTTGCTTTAGATAAGTTGAAACAGTGAGATCAGGAGATTCTGCGGCTAGTGTTCACACTGAAAATTTTCAGGGACTAGAGTCAGGGATGTTAAAAGGGGATGAATGTTAATTACTTTACAGCACATGAAGGACTATACATATTTTCTTAATTCAGAAGTAGTTGACTGCTTCATTTTAGAAAATAAACTATATTGGAGTTTATGTTCTACTGTTCCCAATGCTAGAACTGACAATGTAATAAATATCAAAGGCTTAAAATAAGGAGCACTGAAAGCTGTATAATGAAATGAATAGTATTGAATCCTGCTATGTTATCATCTTCATTGGGAATAGAATTGTAATGAATGCTGCAATATTATTTTTTCTCTTTGTTCAAAGAAAAAGATTTATTTTGATTACAAGTGTGGGTTTTATATCTCTACTAGAAGGAAAAGTAAAGCAAAAATAACACACTGTCTGTAACTCATTACATTTTATAATAAGTAAATATATCTCAGATTTAGTTAGTCTTTTGTTTGTAATAAGTAATGTAGCTAAGTTAATTTTAAAAGTTACACTGGAGAATTAGTGTAATGCAGATAGAGTCTATTGTTTGACTTTCAGCTTAACCTTTTCCTCTACATAACCTTACATGTACACAGCACCATACGGTTTCTATTGTTAAATAACACTAGAACACCCAAAATGAGCAGTGATACCCTCTGACAATGTAATTATCTGACAAAATACAGCAATATAGATTTAAATGCAAAGTAAGGTGAGAGCTTCATAACCACTCGCTGTTTAGAAAAATGTTTTGGCTATGAAGTGAGTAAACAACAACACCTCAAATTTAGAATCAAACAACTTTGACAAGAAAAAGAACATGCTGTAATATCACAGACAGAAGACAGACTGCAGAAGTTTATCTTCAACAGCACACTGCATGTCAGGTAGCAGCACTCAGCACCATTCTGCAATGTGTTTTCTTAGTTAACATGAGGTCAGCAAACAAATAAAAAGTGATTTTCAACATGCAAACCTGTCCTTTTCTTATTTGGACTCTTTGCTTTTTGAAACAAGAGCATCAGACTGCTGGCTACTATTCCATGCAGCTGAAAAAGCCCACATAGGCTATTTTTTCAAAGTTAGCATAGTCCTCCCTAGTAGTGGATATTAAGATGCAACATAGTGTCTTGTGAATAATGTACTCCTACAATTGCTTTCCTTTCTTTCTTTTTTTCCAATTTACTGTGGCTACCTTTAAGAGGAGAATTGTTATACCTTTTTCTGGTGTTTACTGTACAGCCTTAAGTGGGAAAATCTTTAACTGAAAGTGCAAATGTGAAAAAACAAAAACGAATGGTCTTTATTTTGATACTAGGTGATTACATTCAAGCCCCATTGCTAACCTGGAAAGTTAATATTGCACATGCACAAACAAACACCCAAAGGCTCATAGAACACCACAGGGCCAATTGATCTAGTCCCTCTTCTGGAAACAGGTGTGCAGCTCTTAAATCAAAGAAAATTTCACATATTACTAAAATCAGTATTTTCCAAATAGATAATTACATTGGCCATATGATAGAAAACTGAAAAAAATGCTTTAGAGGACAAAGTTGAGAATTGTTATAAACATTTTAATGATAAATTAAATTATTGAAGGAAGCTTATTATTTTGAACACCTAAAGAGGCAGCGTCCCACTAATTCTTAACACAGAAATGCCACTGATGTAAAATAGCCTACCTTAAATATCTGAAGTTCATTATGAGGTAACAAAAATTTATATTTTTGCACTGTTATTATTACTGTTACAATTATGATATTTTAAGAGTAATAGGACCTGCCAAACAGATAATATTATGTTCAAGGGGTCCATTTTGAGATTTATTATTAATTGCTGAGCATTAGTTAAGTAAAGACATTGGTCTGTAAAAAAAAATCACTCTCGTCTAAAATGTTAGGTGGTCTTTATAGATTTCATTGTGCTAAATTCCAAATCTGCCAAAAGAATTGCTCAACCATATCCAGTTTTTCAGAATTGAATGTTTACAATGAGAAAACACCGTTTTAGAGAAATAATTAACATACTTTTAAAATTAATGAACTACACTTGAAAAATTATCAATTACAGATATAATTGTATTAAATATAATATGCCAACTCTACAAACAAAATAAAGATGGTAGTCTTTTTTCACAAGTGGTGAACGCAACTTTCACTGTACTATCAAAGTGAATTCCTCACAAACACAGCAAAAAATGTTTACTTTGTTCAAGCAAGCATGGAACATATTTACTTCCACAACAGCAAGAATTTAAAAAGAAAATAACCTTCACTGTCAGACAACTGAGGTGATGCTGAACCTTGAGAGTGAATAGTAGGGTTTAGTTCACTAGCAGAATTACCCTCCACTTCCTTTTATATTCTATTTACTCCTTTCAAACATTTGTCAAAACAGCAGCTTTTTGTCTCAGTAAACAAATGGTGTGTATATTCTTTTACCATTTGCTTATGTGTTACCTGGTCAAGACAATGAATTGATCAACCTGACCTTGTATATTTCTGCAAAAAATCATTTAAACAATAACCTTATAGCTTTTGGACAATAAAAGGTATATTGCTAACCTTCTAAATATAAAGTAACTTCCCATAGCTCTTTTGAAGAAATAATAAGAGAGATAAAATATTGATTGAGAGAAAAAACTGTGTAGCAAATACTTGATTTTGGGTTATTTCCACCTCAAATAATGTTAAGAATGAGAAAGACTACATTTTTCAACTCAAAATATACTCTGAATAATATTCTGACCATGGAAATATTTACACCATAAAACAAACTTAACTTATTTTTGAAAAATCAACAAATGGATTCAGGAAACCAGATTTTTTGTCCAGACCAGTGACATTAATAACCAAAGGGAACTTTGAAATGTAAGGCAAAACATTGATATCTCTTAGGTTCAGAGGTTGTGAAATTTTTTTCCCAAAACCTGTTAAAGCCAAAAATTACTTTAATTAAAAATTTTCAAAATGCTATACATTGAACTGCATTTACAATTTTTTGTTGTGACACTATTTATATAAATATTTTTATGACATACTGAGCCTTGAAATGTCCAGGTGCTTATCAAGGCACCTTTGAACAAAGTAGAACATTTTCAAACTTGAATAATTTATCTGCCTTTTTCTTTCTGAATTCTGTGTGACACCTTTTCTTTTTGAAGTTAGTGTGAATGATGCATTTGTCCCTAAATAATTAATTTTATCCCATCACAGTAAATATTTAACCCAACATATTCTCATTTATGTAATAGTAAAAACACAGTTCATTCTTTAGAATTCTGGAAAATTCAGAGGTATATATTAGATTTAAACAAAGTTAGGTTTAAAAATTCCATTATGCAATAAATAGTTATACTGCAGCTAACACCATGCTACACTGAAAACACCATAAGGCTATCATCTGCAAAAAAAAGTACTCTGTTGTTCCATCCATCCATCCATTATCTGTTGTTCATTATGTAAAAATGTCATCAAACAAAGCATAAAAAGCACATATTAATCTTAGTTTTAAATTACATCATTTAACAAAACAACCACATTTGCTTAAAAGAAAATATTGCTTTTTCAAATAAGTCAAAGCTTTAGCGTTAGCTAAAGGCTGAGGTTTCATGAGTTCCACGTACAAGATACTTGTAAGCTGATTTTAGCGTTTCTAAAATACATTATGCAGGTTTGAAATACCACAATTATGCTGATAACGCTAAATGTAATAGGAACTTTAGGTTAATTTATCTAACTTTACATGTGGGATTAGTCTCAAAGCTCATTCTTCATTAGTTGCAAGGCCCACCTGAATTGCCCAAGATGAGGTCGTAGTAGAGTTTAGCGTTGTGTTTGCAGTAGCCATCCAAGTTAGACTTCTCCCCTGCCAGCTCACTGGGGTCATTGTTAAGTCGCTCCGCGTTCTTCACTCCGAGCTCAGTGTACCCGATAAACTTATTCAAGGTGCTGTTGTATCGAAGGAACTCCAGTTTGTTAAAGATGTAGCGGTCAATAAATTCAGTTCCTTCAAGGCTAGGTGAATTGTACCTACATTCTGTCAGTATTTGGTACTGATAACTTCCTGGAAAGAAAAACAACTTGTATTAACTAAGTGTGTCACTTCAGATCTCTTCAAGACTTAACATTAAAGATGCAAATTAATGTATATTCAAGAAATGTTTAATGGTCAAAGACGTCGAGAATCATTAATCTAATAATTAAAGAAACAAAACTGAAAAGAGTGTCAAATATATTATTTCCCAAGTGTCTTTAATGTACAGTATACTGTATAATAATCTTGTCTACATAATCTTTTCTACAAAATCTGTTATTAAAGGTACCTTCCCTGTATTTTCCTTTCAACGTATTATGAAGTGTCGAGGCAAAGTTAATGTGCATGGGTATACCTTACAAAGAGGGTATGGGGTTCAGAAAATTGAATAAATTTGGGTAAATCAGGTTTTACTTCGCCATAAATTATCTAGAATGAAAATCTTTAGAATATAAATTACGTAACATAAGCGTTTTAAACAGTACATGTTACAAAGAAAACATGTTAAATTATAAGTACATTTTAAAAATAAAAGTTCCAGAGCAGTTCTTCTGAGCGATGCCATAGGAGAATTTGTTTTGGTTCCTAAAAGATCCATCCACATGAAGGTTCATGAATATATGCTTAACAGATTTGTGAAATACCAATGGGTTCCTGATATTAAAAGGACTCGCTGCATATATTAACAAAGGTTAATGCAGGTTTTTTTTTTATCTGCTAGTGTGCTGCTAGGGAATCTACCATACATTAAAAATTTCAGTTATTTTCTTCATATTAGGGAATTTTTCGAAGCACAAAGGACCTCATATGCAAAGAACCCTCCCAACAATGAAACTGTGCTTTGTGAAGCAATAGGTTTACAAGGAATCACAAAACCCAGTAAAGAACCATAAAATGTCTTAAACGAACTACTATTTTTTAAAATGTAGGCTATTTCATAATGCACTTTAAAAGTTTACTACAATGTGAACTCTTTTCTTAATTATTTATACCCACTCACAAATGAAAACGAAATCATCCTCTTGAAAATAATTTGCGAGCAAATGTTTGAACTTACCGACTCCAACCGCAGTCAGTAACAGGAAAACTGCAAGAAACCGAATTATACTAAACTGCAATGATAAAAGCTCCATAGCAAAACCGTCGTCTACAAAATGAAGCTGAAGCAAAAACTGCAACTATAATGAACAAACTGCCAATGCAAAGCTGCGGGTCGGGAACCAAAGTTAAAACCTCCAACTAACTCTTGCGTAGTTCACATGTCATTTGTTGCGAGGCAAACGTCAATTTAAATAATCACTACGGTTTACCAAGCAGGGTGTGTGGTTTTATTTGGAGTTCCTTGTTTCAAACAGTGAATTTGGTCCCTCAGCTCTTTTTCACTGATTATTTCAAACAGGTAAAATACACAAATCTGTATCTAAAAGCTTCTTTCAATGAGGACAAAAAAGTAGAACATTAATGTATGTTATGAAGTACGGTAAAAGTGAAGCATTCATGCTCCACGTAAACAGATTAAAAAAAAACTGCTGAGCAAACCTCCAAACCTATTAAATATGTTCAGTGTTGTTGGACGGAACCTGCAGGTGACGACCTTTAAAATTACCTTTTTTTGTCTTTATTTTTAATTCTAACCCAGTAAAACTACACAAAAATTCACTATAGAACACTGACAATATATTCTAGCAAATAATTTACTCTAAAATGTAATAATTAATCATGTAATAACTTAATACAACCAATTCCGAACCACTGTCAGGACATTGCACGTCCTCACCCTGTTGGTAAGGTTTTCCTGTGGGTGCTCCAGTTTTCCTGCCACATTCCCAAAGACTTGTGGAGGTTAAGATAATCAAGACTCTAAACTGGCCAAGTATTAAGGAGGGTGATATGAGTGGGCCCTGCTATAAACTGGCACTCTCCCCTTGTACCCTACCCAGTACTGTGGAGACAGACTGCAGAGCAGTGTAACCCAGAGTTGTATTAAGCAGGTTTGAGAATATTTTACACTTCTCAGTATCTTTGTGCTTTTTCTGTCAAAGCATAATTATTTTCAAACACACAGAAAAACTAATTTTGACTATCCACTAAAAATTTGAAATTTATGAATATTCATTTGTAATTCTGACTCAGTGTTGTATACATTATTTGATATTGATGTTGAGATATCTTTAATTACTGTGCTTTGGCAGCATTACTGTTTGACAAATTAAGTGTGTAATAATAGTAATAAATAATCTTCTCAGCTGGGCGAGTACAGTGTCAAAATAAACATCAACTAGAAATACAAATTGGGTGACACTGACCTCCAGGAGGTAATCTCTGAAAAAGATGTGGGGGGTTTTGTTGATGCAACATTTCTGTTTCCTATTGTCACACATGTGCTCATGGGAGGCAGCTAAAGTGCTTGAATGAGGGTAGTTCCAAGCCAGACCGGGATGTAGTAGAGTGTACTGACTCTTTTTCTTGCTTTTGAACAGACCCTTCATGGGAAATTCCACCTGGCATTGATGACATCAACTCTGGTTTCGACACCCTTTGACGTCATTCCCAGGTCTGAGCCTATGGATGAAGACCCCTTTGGTTCCGGCCCCTCTGATGTCATTTCCTATATTGGCCTTTAAAAGCCACCAGCTTTTCCCCTATCCCCTCAGTTCTATTCTGGATTCCAATCTGTACACATCAGTACAAACCTTTAAATCATTTTGCAGCCAGGAAATAATATATGGGTGGCTGCCCCAAACCTTACTGTGGCTTCTTTGATTTTTCTGACACTATACAATATAAACAGTCAATTAAAAAAATACAACAAAATGTTAGGTTATATTACAAACTCTGTTGAACATAATCAAGTGATGATATACTACTGAGACTATATTTGGAATTATGTATAGAGTTCTGATCACCACATTAAAAATGGAATTGCAGCTCCAGAAGTGTGTAGTAAACACCAAGTGTATTAAAGTATATACTGTATCCTACTCTGATATTCAAAGGCAAATATTTTTAGTTTCAAGCAGAGTAAACTATGTATGGACCCTACCCAAGCAATTCAAATGTTAAACAGGAGTGTTAACTTTGATGCTAAATAATTTTTTAAGTAAAATGATTAATCATGTACTCAGGGACATTGGTGGAAGATAAGGAGAAGTGAATTTTAGGTCAGAAACTTGTAAGCTTTAATTTGTGCAATTAGTCATGGGAATCCGGAGCATAATATAGAGTTACTGTATTTAGCTGAGACAAAATGTAGACAGCCCCAAATAATTTCTGCATGGCCTTTTATAACTTCACTTTAACTTAATACCGATACTCTGTATGCTCAATTCTTCATAATAACTATTCATGGTGACTCTAAAATCCGTACTGACCCCTACTCTCTTCTGTTTCTTTTTCCGGTTTTTTGTGGTGGCGGCCTGCGCCACCACCACCTACTCAAAGCATCATGATGCACCAACATTGATGGACTGAAAGCCAGAAGTCTACGTGACCATCATCATCAGGTCCTTCGATGAAAACCCTAAATACAAAGAGGACTGTTTGATTTATGTTAGGTAGATTGCCCAGAGGGACTGGGCGGTCTCTTGGTCTGGAACCCCTACAGATTTTATTTTTTCTCCAGCCTTTGGAGTTTTTTGTTTTTCTGTCCACCCTGGCCATCGGACCTTACTCTTATTCTATGTTAATTAATGTTGACTTATGTTTATCTTTTATTGTGTCTTCTATTTCTCTATTCATTTTGTAAAGCACTTTGAGCTACATTTTTTGTATGAATATGTGCTATATAAAAAATGTTGATTGATTGATTGATTGATTGATTGATGACATATTGTGATTTTTTCATATTTTAATTTTTTCATGTACCACAGAAAAATGCAATGTCACAGTCATCTCTCTCTTCTAATAAGTTCAAAAATATGTGTAATAAATCAATGTGTTTTTTAGAAATTAGTTAGGAAACCAATATGTAAAAAAATGTATTGTACTTAAAAAAGTTTGTTTTATTCAACAACTTTCATTGCCATTAAGATATTTACTTATTTCTGTCAGGTGTATGTACTGTCCTCCACTGTTTGCTCATTGTCTTTTGCCTTCTATTCCAAAAAACATTCATCAGAAATTTTTTATTAGTATTTATGTTTTATAATTCCTTTCTGAAATGTGATAACCACAAGGTCCATTTATATTTTTTATTTAATATGACATGTAATATCTTTGGACTGTAAGTGGAAAATTAATTTCTCCTGAAAACGCTCATCTGAACTTTCAGAGACTTTACAAACTGCAAACTCCCAACCCAGACATGACTCTGTATCCAAATGCTGTCTGATGATTGTTATTAAAAACATTATTAATTATTATGATTTAGCACTGCTGTCTCATGGATCTAGCACCCTGGGTTTGAATCCTGTTCATTGTTGCTGTTTTTATGGTATTTGTTTTACTCCAGGTTCTCTTGTTTTCTATTTGCTAGATTAAATAACAACTCTGCATTGGCACTGTACGAGTATGAGTGTGGGCATGAGAAGTGCATGAGCCCTATAATGAACTGATAATTTCTCCACTGCTGGTTACTGCCTTGCTCCCTATGCTGCAGTGATAGGCTTGCAAAACCCTGAACTGGAAAAAAACTGGTTTGAGAATATTATTATTATTATTATGTAGGGAATATTAGATAACCTATAAACTACAGGTACTCATTGACTTACGACCTATGCAAGTTACGACTGTTCGACTTTACGACGCGTTCGACAATTCCCTCCAGCTGTTGGCAGCACCAGTCTCCCACACTCCCAAGTCTCGCACGCAGCAGTAATAATATACGCAGCAGTGTTGCCCCACGTGTGTTTGTGTCTTGTTGTTTTGGCAATTTTCAATAATAATATACCCCTAACATGTCTACCAAGAGGAAATTGTCTGTGTCCACTCCTCAGCCTGTCAAAAAGGAAAGAAAGGCTATTGATCTAGAAACCAAAATGATGATAATAAAACAGTATGAAGGAGGAAAGTAAGTGAATGCGATCGCATGTGATATAAAGTTATCACACTCTACTGTGTTGACTACTTTAAAGGACAAAGTAGAATTTGTGAAGCTGTGAAAGGTTCTGCACCTTTGCGATCAACAGTGATTACGAAACAACGTGCGGGCCCATCCATGAAATGGAGAAATTGTTAAACATTTGGATGGAAGATCAGATTCAAAGCGGACGCCGTTAAGCCTCTTTACAGTACAGTCGAAGGCTAGAAGTCCGCTTGGGACTTTAAAGGAACGCCAGAGAAGACTACAGTCAAGAATTTGTGGCAAGTACTGGTTGGTTTAAGAGGTTTAAGAAAAGATTCCAGTTACATAATGTTCAAGTGACTGGAAAAGCAGCGAGTGCAGATGAGGAAGGGGCTAGTAAGTTTGTTGATAGTTTAGACGAAATAATTAAGGATGAGGTTACCTCGCAGAGCATATTTTTAATGTGGATGAAACAGGGTTATATTGGAAGCAGATGCAAGGACGCACTTACATCCACAAAGAAGCCAAAAGCATGCGGGATTTAAAGCACAAAAGGATAGACTGACTCTGCTGCTTGGTGGGAATATCGCGGGGTTCAAACTGAAGCCCTTCGTAATTTATCATTCCGAAAATCCATGTACATTTAAGAATGTGAACAAGCACACTTTGCCAGCTTATTATAGATCAAACCGTAATGCCTGGATGAACCAGACTTTATTTGAGGATTGTTTCAGTAATTGTTTCATTCATCAAGTGCATGAGTACTGTTTGGAGAGAGGAGTTCCCTTCAAAATTTTACTGTTGCTCAATAATGCCTGGACATCCACGTCACTTATCTGATCTCTAACCCGATGTGAAAGTGTTTTTGCCCTCAAACACTACTTCACTTATTCAACCGATGGACCAAGGTGTGATTGCTACATCAAAGGCAAACTATCTTAGAACCACCTTCACCCAAGCCATAGCTGCCATAGATGCCGACCCGGAACTATCACTACGTGACTTTTGGATACAGTATAATATTCTTAAGTGTATAAAGAATCTTGCTACCACGTGGGACTCTGTGATGGAAAAGTGTGTGAATGGCATATGGAAGAAATGTGTTAAGCGTTATGTGAATTATTTTTGCTGGATTTAACAGTGAACAAGAACTTGATGAGATTCGTGAAGAAATAGTGAAACTGTCAAAAGACCTTTCATTGGAATGTGAAATGAAAGATGTCAAGGAGTTGCTAGACCGGGAATCAGGTGAACTTACGAATGAAGAGCTGATAGAATTGGAAGAAGAAAGAGTGGTGGAAGAAGAAACAAGAGCATTGGAGAAAGATGAAGAAGAGGCGGCGCCACAATGAATGTTCACCGCAAAGGGATTGTCAGAAGGTTTATCTCTACTGAATAAACTCCTCCCCCATTTTGAAAAAATTGACTCAAATATTGAATGATTTGCAAGGATTGATCGGATGGCATGCAACACATTTCGTCCTTATTGCGAAATTTATGAAGAGAAAAAAAACAAACAATTCAGACGAAGCTCACTATGTTTATGAAAACAGCAACTCCTCCCATCACCTCGTCCACAGCCTCGCCTGATGAAGGAGATATCGACAACCTGCAGCCAAGTACCAGTGGTGCCAGGAATTAAATGTATTTCTTATTTTTGTATATTTTCCACATATTAAACCAATTGTACTGTAGTATGCTGTGTTTGACTTAGAAAGTAAGAAAATGTTGATAAAATATTACTTTAAGATGATTACAATATCATTACCCATCCTAATATTCTTACCTTAATTCAGTGGTTCTCAACCTGTGGGTGGGCCCTCCTAGGGGCAAGTAACAAAAGGGGGCAAAGATGTGAAAAAAGAAAACAAGAATCAAAAATATGAAAAAACATCTGTTGAAACCAAAACAAATTAACTTAAACTACATTCTGATACTAGAACAATAAATGTAGAGTTAGATAAATGTCGATAAAAGTTAAGTAGGTATAATATAATATGCATCTATATTTCAAAAAATGTTAGGGGGCGATTAAAACTGTTATGAAAACTCGGTCGCAAATACTTAACTGTTGAGAAACGCTGCCTTAATTTAACATAGGCCGACTTAAGTCCAGATCAACTTACGACCAGTCAGTCGGAACCAATCGCAGTCATAAGTCAACGAGTACCTGTATATATTAACAACATAGGGTTACAGTATTTCAACATAGCTATAAAACATTTATGTATGGATAAATAGATGGCTGCTTGGATAGATATTTTCACTAAGGGGTTTCACAGTGTTTAGTACCATTGCCTTCACAGAAACCTGGCCTTATCATTATCAATTTCGAGTTTAAACATTCTCCCTGTAATTCTTTAGAATTTTTCTACATGTTTCAGTTTTCCTTCCCACATTCAAAAACATGTTTATTATTTTGAACAACTTTTTGATTCACAAGAATTTAAGATACTGTGACCAACAGGCAGCATGTCAAACCCCAGACACAACCTCAAAGACACAATTCCTGCATTTAAATAAAAAGATTGTATTACTTTTCCAAGTGCTTCTTAATATGATTTGCAAAACCATGATACAAAACGAACTTCTCTCTTCTTTTCCTTTCCTCCACTTCTCGCATGTGAGCTTTGTTCTCTTCCACCTGACTCTGACTTGCCTGGATGCGGCAGAGTGGCTCCTTTTATCTGAGACCTAGGAGTACTTCCAGTGCCAGGACATGGTCAATGGGAAGCACTTCCGGGTCATGTGGGGGCCCCACAAAGTAGAGATAACAGATTCCTTCAGTACACCTGTGGTACCCACGGAACCCAACAAGTCTGCCCCATGGAGACAAAGTTCCCAGCTTGTTTTGTGGATGTCCATGCTGTGGATGTCCAAGCACCGCCTAGAGATGTTGCCACCTAATATGTCAGGGGAACATGTAGTCCTGACAGATTGTCTCCCCTTGTCCTTCCATCATATTGACCTCCCAGTCGAATATTATTCCTCAGTCCAACCATGCCAGGATGCCAGCGTTCCCACTTCTGCACTGGCATCTCCTGCCTGCCTCCTAGCCGAGGCAGGATGATCTTTGCCTTCCTTCTTCTGTTTCAGAAGGGCTAACCTCGCATCCAGGTAAGGAATCTTGCCCCATCCCGGCCATCACAATATTTATAGCTAAGCATTTTTAACTTTAATCACAGACATTAAGTTCTAAATGTTAGTCAAACACATGCTCAAATAACCATTCATAATTTTGAGACTCAAAAAAATTTCTACAATTTCTAAATTACTAAATTTCGAAATTGTATGCAAAATATAAATGAAAAACCAAAGTAACACTTCAGAGGAACTTCAACTCCCAACAAAAGCCACAGGAGCATTGTGTAATCAGACTGCTTTTGCCTGCTGCATGTAGGAAGCCTGTTATGGCACAAAATTTAATAGGATGCTGTTTTGGTCAAGGAAAAATACATTTTTCTGTGTTTGTTTGGATGTAATGAAACGTCGCCAGCAGTCTACGAGAAACACAAGGAGAGGGCAGTTGGAGCAATCGTCTTGCATGCCAGCGTAAACGATATAAGGCACCGACAATCAGAAATCCTGAAGGCTGACTTCGCAGCTTTGATTAAAGACACGAAGGAGAGGACCCCATCGGCAAAGGTCTTCGTTTCAGGTCTACTACCTCTCGTCAGACTATCCAACGAGTACTACAGTCGTCTGCTAGGGTTGAACAACTGGCTACAGGGTTCTGCAAGAAGAAGGATGTCGGTTTCATCAACAATTGGAATCTCTTTTTGGAACAGGCGCGTCTCTTCAAGCATGATGGCCTGCATCCGAATAGTTTCGCGCCGGTCCTCTCCGAAAACATATCGAAGGTAATTCGTTTTTCTTGACTATCTATCTCTGCTCTTAACCCCTTCGAAATAATACTGCTGTGCCAGGACATGATGAATGTTTAATAGAGTCTTCCGTTAAAGTGCACACCATTAATACTGTAATAAGCAATCTCAATACACGTAGAAAACCTAGGAAATACGGCATAAACTCCAATAATCTAATTAAAATCACTATTTTAAAGGAACAATGTATTAAAACTAAACAGATCACAGATTAAACAAAAATGCAAATAACAATAACGCATATAGTACTCATCTCTGCACCTCCGAAACATTAAATATGGCACTATTAAATGTTAGAGCTTTAACTAACAAAACGTTTTTATCAACGATCTTATTAGTGATAAAAAAATAGATCTTATTGCACTAAATGAAACGTGGCTTGAATTCAGATGCGCGCAGTTTTAATCGAATCTGCGCCCGGATTACAGTTTTACTCGCAAACCGCCAGGGAAAAGGGGCGGATTGGCTAACATTTACTCGAGCGATTAAAATGTAAAGATGTCAGTTTTGGTAAGTTCAAGTCCTTTGAGTATCTCGCCGTTGTTATTCATGGAGATTCTCAAGTTCTAGTACTATCCGTGTATAGACCTCCTAAATATAACGCGTCGTTTTTTGAGGAATTCTCTGACTTAATGTCAATTTTAATTACTAACTATGACACACTCCTAATAGTTGGCGACTTTAATTTTCATATAGATAATCAGTGTGATCTAAAAGTAAAAGAATTTATGAACCTCCTGGATTCTTTTGATTTGAGACAACTCATAAATCAGCCTACACATAAAGCAGGTCATACATTAGACTTAGTGATTACTAAAGGACTGAAAGTTGATATAAAACAGATCATTGATATTGGTCTATCAGACCATTTTCTTCTACTTTTAATATAGAAATAATGATAAAAACACTCATGAGAAGCATATTGTTAAAAACGCTTCTTTGATTCGCAGCAGCTTTAAAACTTACAAACATTTTAAGCAATCAGTCCGTTTATAGTGCCAGCTATAATAGCGAGGACAATGTAAATAGTAAGGTGGAAAGATTTAATTCTAAAGTGAGAGCTGCTGTTGACATAGTTGCACCTGAAAAGACAGTGAAAAAATCTTCTAGCATTGGTATACCATGGAAGACCCAAAGAGTGTCTGATTTAAAGAGAACATGCCGTAGAGCTGAGCGTCAATGGAGGAAGACTAAACTTACTATCCACCACGAAATATTAAAAGTCAAAATAACAGAATACAATAACACTGTCCGTCTTGAGAGACGCTGCTATTTCTCTAAGATTATAAATAACAATGCTAGTAATCCCAGAGTCTTATTTTCAACAATTGATCGCCTACTAAACCCAGGTAGCTCAAAGGAATGCCTCCTAAGTGCTTCCAGTGAAACCTGTGAGGCTGTCGCTGTATTTTCAATCAAAAATTAATGATATTAGAAATAACATAGTATATCTCCCCAACACTAAGGATCCTCCTAAACCCCAACATCCTGTTATAAACAAATTAAACTCTTTCACTAGGATAGATTTACCTGATTTAAAAAAATAATCTCTCAATTAAAACCCTCCACCTCGTCCTTGACCCGATACCAACAAGGTTTTTCAAAGAAGTATCAGGCGTGCTAATTGATAATGTTCTTGACATAGTAAATTGTCACTAGATACTGGGGTCTTCCCAGACTGTCTTAAGACTGCTGTAGTTAAACCCCTACTTAAGAAACATAATCTTGACCCTCAGCTCTTGAAAATTTTAGACCCATCTCTAACCTGTCTTCTTAAGTAAAGTTCTGGAGAAGGCAGTCATTATGCAGTTAAATGACCACCTAAATAAACATGCTATTCTTGATAAATTTCAGTCAGGTTTTAGAACAAATCACAGCACAGAAACTGCACTCGTTAAAGTAGTAAATGACTTGCGGGTAAATGCAGACAGAGGCCATTTATCTGTTCTCATCCTCTTAGATCTGAGTGCTGCATTTGACACCATTGATCACAACATTCTTAGAAATCGCCTTAGTCAATGGGTGGGCCTCTCTGGCAGTGTCTTAAATTGGTTTGAATCCTACCTGACAGGGAGAAAATATTTTGTTAGTTGTGGGAATTACAACTCAAGACACATGATATCCAATATGGTGTTCCACAAGGCTCTATCCTGGGTCCGCTGTTATTCTCAATCTACATGCTTCCGTTAGGTCAGATTATCTCAGGGCACAACGTGAGCTACCACAGCTATGCTGATGACACACAGCTGTCCTTATCAATAGCACCTGATGACCCGATTCTATTGATTCACTAACACAATGTCTGACTAGTATCTCAGAATGGATGAATAGTAATTTTCTCAAGTTAAATAAAGAGAAAACTGAAATTTTAGTGATCAGCAATAATGGATACAATGAGGCTATTAGAAATAAACTGGATACATTAGGATTAAAAGTCAAGACGGAGGTAAAAAGCTTAGGGGTGATTGTTGACTGTAATCTGAATTTTAAATCACATATTAATCAGATCATTAGGACAGCATTTTTCACTTAAGAAACATAAGTAAAGTTAGACCTCTTATATCACTGAAAGATGCTGAGAAATTAGTTCACGCGTTTGTTTTCAGTCGACTAGATTACTGTAATGCACTCCTCTCAGGACTACCCAAAAAGATATAAATCGTTTGCAACTAGTGCAGAATGCAGCTGCTAGAATCCTAACTAGGAAAAGAAAATCAGAACACATTTCTCCAGTTTTATGTCACTACACTGGTTACCTGTGTCATTCAGAATTGACTTTAAAATTCTGCTTATGGTTTATAAAGCCTTAAATAATCTCGCCCCATCTTATATATCGGAATGTCTGACACCTTATATTCCAAATCGTAACCTCAGATCCTCAAATGAGTGTCTCCTTAGAATTCCAAGAACAAAACTTAAAAGAAGTGGTGAGGTGGCCTTCTGCTGTTATGCACCTAAAATCTGGAATAGCCTGCCAATAGGAATTCGCCAGGCTGATACAGTAGAGCACTTTAAAACACTGCTGAAAACACATTACTTTAACATGGCCTTTTATAACTTCATTTTAATCGTAATTTAACTTAATCCTGATACTCTGTATGTTCAATTCATCATAATAACTATTCATGGTGGCTCTAAATTGGTACTGACCCCTACTCTCTTTTCTGTTTCTTTTTCCGGTTTCTTTGTGGTGGTGGCCTGCGCCACCTCCACCTACTCAAAGCTTCATGATGCTCCAACAATGATGGACGGATTAAAAGGAAGAAGTCTACGTGACCATCATCATCATCAAGCCCTTCCGTGAGAACCCTAAATCCAAAGAGGACTGTTTCATTTATGTTAGGTAGAATGCCCAGAGGGGACTGGGCGGTCTCATGGTCTGGAATCCCTACAGATTTTATTTTTCTCCAGCCGCCTGGAGTTTTTGTTTTTCTGTCCCCTGGCCATTGAACCTTACTCTTATTCGATGTTAATGTTGATTTATTTTTTTTATAATTGTGTCTTTCATTTTTCTATTCTTTAATATGTAAAGCACTTTGAGCTACTGTTTGTATGAAAATGTGCTATATAAATAAATGTTGTTGTTGTTGATGTCCAAGCTGCCCGTACTGCTCATGAGGATTGTTTGTTAGAGTCATCATCACACGGAGTGCACCCCTTCTAACACACATCATTAAAGGACATTCAAGTTATATGGTAAAACAAAGTTAACATCTTTCTGAAGGGTGTAGAAAAGAATATTCTTAAAGTTGATGATTTGCATATATTTAAATAGAATCATAAAGCATGTATGAGAACAAGTATTATATATTCTAATGCACATTAGCATAGTAAGAGTTAAACCATAAAAATCCCTTGCTTGTCTATTTTATTAAATTTGTCTTTGTAGCTGCTAAGCTTTAAAACTTCAGTCAAGGACATTGTATACTTTTAGATGTCTAAACGGGCCATTGTTTTAAGAAATGCAGTCACTGAGGCTTTGGCCATGAGAGAAAACCACATAGGCCATTTGCTTCCACTTACAGCGGCTGAGCCTCTGTCTGCTTGCCTGGTAGGTGATGACAAGTCAAGAAAAAAGGAAGCTTATTAGAAACATCGTTATTGTTTTAGGGGCGCAACTGCCTCAACCTCTAGGCCAATATCTAATGTGTGGGTCTGCATGATTCCAACTTACTGGTGGGAATCGATTGATAAATAAATTTTGGACACCTGCACAGGGTATGAAGTAATAATGGCAGTTTCAGTCAGGTGATGGACATTAGGTAATGATGGGAAGAGCCAGAAAGAGGAGTTTATTTTGCATAAGTGATAAGAACTGTAATAAATATAAGCTCGCTGAATTTGCTAATGGCTCATTTCTTTTGAATTGTGATCATGTATGCATTACACAATAAAATTGGATTTTGCCACCTTCCTGAAACTCTGTGTACCTTCTTTGAACATCGTGTTTCTGCCACAACAAGGGCTCTTCACTTCAGCACTTTTCCATAACTCATCAAAATTGGACTCAATTTCTGGACTGTACTTGTTAGTATTTGTTGATTGCTTGGGCTCCACTCTTAATCTTGTAAAGACTCATTAGTGTGTTAGTTAAGTTGGGTCTTTTCAATTTGTTAAGAGAAGTCCCTTGGTAAATGGTTGTGCCACCAAAAAACACTCTAATTCCATTTACTTTATGTGTTATACTCCAGGATGAGGAACATACCACACTCTGTGATCTTTTGATAACAACTGTTCTTTGCGTACATTAATAGCATATTTCTTATCTAAGATGTCTTTCATGAAAATTTTGTAATCCTCATGAAATGCTGGATTCTTTTTAAATTGATATATGATTGACTGTATACTTTTGCAGTCATTCATTATCTGACCTCTGCAGCAGACCATTGACAATCCATCCGAGAGCTGTCTTCACAGCATAAGACCTTCATCTCTATGACTCATCATGGCTCATTGGCTTTAGGGATGTTCAAACCTATTACAAAGCTGCACTTCTGCTTCTGTCCGGGGTAGATGCACATCTTTGAGATAAGAACATCTTGCAATGTCCTTTTGCCTTGGAATTTTCTCTTTTTTCACCGGGATGAAGGTCTGTGTGTAAACCTTTGGCAATTCAATTATACTAAACAATATTGTGGAAGTAGTTGAACTAAAATACACATCAATACATTTTATGGTTCATAAATGCCCAGAGGGGACTGGGCGGTCTCATGGTCTGGAATCCCTGTAGATTTTATTTTTCTCCAGCTGTCTGGAGTTTTTCTTTGTTTTTTTCTGTCCTCCCTGGCCATTGACCTTACTCTTATTCTATGTTATTTAATGTTGACTTATTATAATTTCCTGCTATGTCTTTTATTTTTTGATTTTTCATTATGTAAAGCACTTTAAGCTTAGCTTTTAAAAGGGCATTAATATACTCTGGAAAAGTTTGCTAGAGCTTTGCTCAAAATGCCATATCTCATATATGCTTTCAATTTTGTACCCCTGCTGAATAGCTGCAAACAATTTCGGGTCATCCAGCATCCACTAAGAGCTCTTTCCTCGTGAGAGTGTGTGCAGGGAGCCTGCTGCTGTGTTACAGCACAAGTGTGGCAAAGTGTAAAGTATAATTTTTTGTTTATTTTGCATGGTAAAACAGGGAATAGAAGATTTCTGGGTGGATACACTGTCACCCAGGCTAATCCGAAATACATTTCTAACAATTCAAAATCTTTATAAATAATTTTGGATGACCGATTGGATATCTTTTGGTTTTATTCACATAAGAATATAAACTCGTGAAATCGTAGTAATGGGTTTTTTCACCAACGCACACCTTGTAATATAAACGTGCTGCATTTGTTCTACCGTCAAAGAGAGATTCCCTAGGGTTCAAAGCCTCAGGAAGACGTGCTTTTTTCAGGAAATTCTGCACACAGATGTTTTCTCGAACCAGACACCACCAATTATGTTCCCAGATTTGATGCACCTGAAAACCCTGCATTTTTAAGTTGTGAACTTTTTCCATAGTTCTTGAATAAAGTCGAACCGAATGTTACTATACCAAGATTTTTACTGTAACATATATTACAACCTTGGTAAAAGTATCCATTAAATTCAAAAGCCATCTTCATACCGTTTAATTCTGCAGACCCGTTGTGAGGTTTATGTCCAGCCAGGATGCCTGGATGGACCGGGAGAGGGATTATACCTAACCTGGGCCACAAGAGGGCAGCTGCCCTGGTCTGTATGGGGGCCATGGAGAACCGAGCATGGAAGCTCAATCCTGTTGGGGCCTCGTGGCCACCACAAGGGGGCGCCCGGAGGATTGAGGAGCCCTGGATGTCAGCACTTCCGCCACACCAGGAAGTACTGCCGTAAGGAATACCATGGACACCCGGAGTGCTTCCGGTGCTAATTCGCACTTCCGCCACACCAGGAAGTGCCGCAGGAAGATCGCCAGAGGGCACCTGGAGCCTGGGTGGATATAAAGAGGCCGCCTTCCTCCAGTCGGAGGAAGAAGACAAAGCTCAGGAGGAGTGGAGGAAAGGTGGCAGGAGAAGTCCGAAGGGAGACAAAAGGACTCTTATAAAGGTGTTTGGTGTAACAGTACAGTGTTGTGTGCCGGACTATTGTAAATAAACCATGTGTGTTTGCAACATCCAGTGTCTGTCTGTTTGTGTCCGGGGTTAACTACCACACTGTCTAGATAATATTTTCCAATATGCATTTCACCTCTGAGTTTTAACGCATGTCGAATATCTATTTTTTCTTCGGACTCTAAATACATGAGCCATTGAATGGAGTATCTCTTTTGTAGTCGATGATAGCCATCTTGTAATGGCAAAGCTATGGTTTGCTCATGCAAAAATTTAAGTCTAAACATAGCCATACAAACTCTTGCTAAAATAACATGTTGAAAAGAATCAATAGACAATATTTTGTATTTGACCTAAAACTGCTCGTCTAAATACATGCTTGTCATTTTGGTGATCTCTATAACCTCATGCCTGAACAAGATACAAGCCGACATTAGAATCTCTACATCTAAGCGACAGTACATTTTTAATTCCTTTTGAAAATCAAATACAGGGGTCCTCGGGTTACAATGTCTCGACATACAACGCTTCGAGTTTACAACGCTCACTCCCATAAAAACTTTAAAAAATTGAGACGTGAGAATGAAAAAGGTAAGGATTTTTTACACTTATTTTTCTGTTACTACATTATAGTGTACAGTACAGTATATTTATGTCCTTTTCCTTTTCTATGGCTTAGTTGTGTTTTTATGTTCTAGATTGTGATTTTGCAAATGTGTTAGGATAGGTAAGTGACTTAGGCTAGGGTGTGTTTCGACTTACACCAAAATTCGGGTTGCATCACTGTTACAGGAACGGAACTGTGTCATAACCCGAGAACACCCTGTACATCATTCTTGTGTTTAGAATATCATAAAAGAAATTCTGTCTTCTCCTCTGGCATCATACTTTCCACACCATAAAATTCTACAGCAGGTCTAGGCCCCACATAATTTTGATTTTCAACAGTGTTAAAAAATGAGAAAAGTACCCTTTCACCCCTTTAAAACCCAAAGCCTCTGGTAATTTACACAATTTTGGTGCTAAAAAATTCAAATAGTCTATGAATCTGATGTTTAAACCTTTCACAGTTAGTGACATGATTTTTCCACCTAGAGTTAATATATCAATTTTCATTTTAACAAAATAACCGTCATAGGATTTGCACTGTGTGCAATAAATTTGTCATTTTAAACTTTCTATGTATAAACGTTGATATAAATCTTTTAACACAATCGTTTCCGGCAAACTCCCAGCTCGTGTTACCATCCATGTGTAAAGTGTAAATGTAATTCGGTTCATGTATACACGTGTCTTGCCGACATTCAAAATCATAAAATATGTATTTTTTCGACACGGGGCTCTTTAATAACGGTTGCATATAACATAGGTGATTGTTGCGGATTGTGATTGTTTCTTTGCAATGCGGACAGAGCTTTGGCTTGCAACTGTGACTACAAGGTGTGTAAGACTGGCCGCAAGCACAGTAATCTTATCTCGCAGGATTGTTTTTGTTTTTGTGTTTCTCGTGGCATTCGTTTGAGACAGATGAATTTGCACATCGGGCATCTAATCAAACAGCCTTTTACTTCAACGCAAGAAGCATCACGGCAGGCCCTGCACTTACTAACACAAGCATGACTATCTTTGTGAGATTAAGCTGCGTGACAGATTTCACAATAATAATTAGCCCCTACAAATTTCTTCATGTCTAAAATGCCAAAATAATGTTCACTGTGTAATAGAAGAAAAATCACTTTAGAGTTGGGCAGAGTAGGAACTGTCGTGAAGTTTTCCACATACTTTCATGCATGTATAGCACCTTTATAGAGACATCTAATAGACACTCAAATTTTTTTACATCTGAAAAAGATATTTTCTTGTCTTCTGAAAACCCAAATTGCTTATGCAATTGTCTATATTTTGCAGAATTTCACAATCACGCATGTCTTTCTGACTGAGTAAGCGACACGCACTCCTGCAAAACACAAACTGCCCGATGTGAGAAATCCACTAATAGATGTTGTTTAGTGTTAATAATTTTACTGAAGAGCACTGTGTTAATTCTAATCCTTGCCCCACCTTGCATGTTTTTCACAATGGTTACCACAAATCGGTGAGACAAATCTGTAATAATTTCTGTATTACTTTGCAGCATCTGAGACACATAGTTTAAAAAGCTTATAACAACAACAACATTTATTTATATAGCACATTTTCATGCAAACAGTAGCTCAAAGTGCTTTACATAATAAAGAATTGAAAAATAAAAGAAACAATAAGAAAACAAAATAAATCAACATTAATTAGCATCGAATAAGAGTAAGGTCCAATGGCCAGGGGACAGAAAAACAAAAAACTCCAGATAGAGTCAAAACTGTCGAGATTCTTTTCTGGGAATAAAGATTGTTCTGCAAACTCGGGAAATAAGTCACAATTGAACGAAATCACTTGACGCAATATTAGGGATAATGTATCTAACATACCCTGAACATCTTGATGAACAATGTCTATGGCATGCGTGTATGACTTAATTCTATCCAATTGATAAAATGGAATTCATAGTTATGCTCCGTAGCTCAAAATCTTTTCATTTGTCTTTCAGATTCCCTTACAATTTCAACATGTGCATTAAGAGCGAAGAATCTGTTTGATCTCTTGTCCTATTATTCATACGGCCCCTGGAACATTTCAGTCGCCTTTTCTGATAAGTTGACAGCTGTTTGTGTTTCTTTTTGATCTTTCTGATCGTATTTAAAAATGTGTTATGAGGCTTCATTTTATGTTGCTTTAGTCATATAGAATTTGTACCCGAACTTGCACCCAGACTTGTACAGTCTTTTAACATTACGCTTTCCAGCCTATACAATCTTTGGAAAGCTGTCTGAAGTTCATCTACTGGTATGTGTTCAGACTCAAAATGTATAAAATGGACATCAGAAGATATTTCTTTAAATTATCACTCTGAGGACATAACAGTTCCTCGATAAAGTTTACTAAAACTGTACACCTTTATGTCTGTTGCTAAATGAATGAATGATTCTTATAGCACACATCAGCCATTTCTCAATTAAATGTTACACACTGTTATGAACTTTATCACATCGATTGAATGGTTTGTTTTCCAGACTTGGTTGTTGCTTTCTCTGTTTTCTTTCCTTTGGAAACGCTATAAACGTATTGCCCAAAATCTGAAAAAATGAAATTAATCACAGTCTTATTAGCTATTATACAATACTGACACGCATTGATTCATCCAGCTCCCCATCCCGAAAGGGCCCCAATAGCCACACACCCATCCTTTTTCTATACCGTTTGCCCATTGTGAGGCCCTTGGCCAGCAAAGTCTTATCGCTGGAGTGCATTGAGCTCCAAGCGAGGAACAGCGCCCTGGACAGAACACAGGCCCCATTGCTTACTGGGTGAACACACAAACACATACAACACCCAGATTGACTTTAACAATGAAAGGATTTGTTAAACAACAAATGTTTTTTGTTTTTGTTTTCGTACCTGGGGTCTGCCGAGATATTGTCACACCAGATAATAATGTCGTTGATACACAACTGGATTGATTTGTGGTGCTGTTTTACAGCGAAGCATTCATTAATCGAGATTCAAGCAATTTCTCACGTGCTGAAAATCATAGTTAAAAAAATTTAGTGGCTGTATTTTAAAATTAACTTTGTACATACAAATAGCATTATATCCCCTTAGGGAGCAAACTAGTAGATTTTTTCACTAATTATACACGAATATATAATATAAAAATCTTACCAGGTGTTTCGTTGCTAATTGCATGTCGATCGGAAAGGTGTGCATCAATTTCATCTGAATCTAAGAAGTGAGACATAACGCTCCAAGAATGCAAAATGCATTAAAATATTTAATGTGTAATTCCGTCCATGTCAGTTATATACAGTCATATGAAAAAGCTTGGGAACCCCTCTTAATTCTTTGGATTTTTGTTTCTCATTGGCTGAGCTTTCAAAGTAGCATCTTTTGTTTAATATATGACATGCCTTATGGAAACAGTAGTATTTCAGCAGTGACATTAAGTTTATTGGATTAACAGAAAATATGCAATATGCATCATAACAAAATTAGACAGGTGCATAAATTTGGGCACTCCAACAGAGATATTACATCATACTTAGTTGAGCCTCCTTTTGTAAATATAACAGCCTCTAGACGCCTCCTATAGCCTTTGATGAGTGTCTGGATTCTGGATGGAGGTATTTTGACCATTCTTCCATACAAAATCTCTCCAGTTCAGTTAAATTTGATGGCTGCTGAGCATGGCAGCCTGCTTCAAATCATCCCATAGATTTTCAAAGATATTCAAGTCAGGGGACTGTGATGGCCATTCCAGAACATTGTACTCGCCCTCTGCATGAATGCCTTTGTAGATTTCGACTGTGTTTTTGCGTCATTGTCTTGTTGGAATATCCAACCCCTGTGTAACTTCAACTTTGTAACTGATGCATGAACATTATCCTGAAGAATTTGTTGATATTGGGTTGAATTCATCTGACCCTCAACTTTAACGAGGGTCCCAGTCTCTGAACTAGCCACATAGCCCCACAGCATGATGGAATCTCCACCAAATTTGACAGTAGGTAGCAGGTGTTTTTTCTTGGAATGCGTTGTTCTTTTTCTGCCATGCAAAGAGCTTTTTGTTATGACCAAATAACTCAATTTTTGTCTCATCAGTCCAAAGTGCTTTGTTTGAAAATGAATCTGGCTTGTCTAAATGAGCATTTGCATACAAGTGACTCTGTTTGTGGCGTGAGTGCAGAAAGGGCTTCTTTCTCATCACCCTGCCATAAAGGTGTTCTTTGTGCAAATTAAGCTGAATTGTAGAATGATGTACAGATATACCATCTGCAGCAAGATGTTCTTGCAGATCTTTGGAGGTGATCTGTGGGTTGTCTGTAACCATTCTCACAATCCTGTGCATATGCCGCTCCTGTATTTTTCTTGGCCTGCCAGACCTGGGTTTAACAGCAACTGTGCCTGTGGCCTTCCATTTCCTGATTACATTCCTTACAGTTGAAACTGACAGTTTAAACCTCTGAGATAGCTTTTATAGCCTTCCCTAAAACATGATACTAAACAATCTTTGTTTTCAGATCTTTTGAGGGTTGCTTTGAGGATCCCATGCTGTCACTCTTCAGAGGAGAGTCAAAGGGAAGCACAATCTAGCAATTGACCACCTTAAATATCTTTTCTTATGATTGGACACAACTGTCTATGAAGTTCAAGGGTTAACGAGCTAATCCAACCATTTTGGTGTTGCAAGTAATCAGTGTTGAGCAGTGGCAGGCATTCAAATCAGCAAAATTATAAGGGGACCCACATTTTGCACAGCCAGTTTTTCACATTTGATTTAATTTCATACAACTAAATACTGCTTCACTTAACATTTTGTTCTGAAAACACCCCAGTACTCAGATGTTCCTAGGAAATGAAAGACATACCACCGTTATTTTTTATATCTAAATTATTATGCAGGCTGAGAGGGGTTTCCAAACTTTTTCATTTGACTATATAATAGACCGATAACCATCTAACATGACATAATCAAGTGAAACATAACTGTAAAACAGATGTTACAATTAAATTGCATCATTTATTTTATATAACAGGGTATCTCTGGCATGTTCCACCGTTATCACTTATAGACACACGATGAAATGTATATTACCGTGAATTCTATCATTTTATTCTATGGGTACCTCTAGAATGTTCCAACAAGGCCCCACTTACACACGTCTTATCTCAAAGGGCAACAACAGATGTTCAGTGTCCCCAGTGATGAATGTTAATTTTTGTAAAGAAGACTAGAATTCCATTTTACCATTTAGTTTATGGGGCTATAATAGAATAACATACAGTAAAGCATAATAATAATAATATACACATTTTAAAAGTGCATGTCTTACTTTTGCTTTTCTGTTCAGACGTGAACCAAGATCTCCTGGCTTAGGAAATGACAGCCCAATACATGCACCATCGGCCAATACACCGATCAGATGTGCTGCTTCTCTTTTCTTAACATATCCCAGTTAATTTATAAATGGTTACTACGCAACAAAATAATGCTTTTTTTGATCTCTCAATTAATATATCAGAAAAGGAGTGGAAAGTAGCAATGCAGAGAATTCATTCGAGCTCCATATGCGCAAAGCATGCAATTATACAACTCAAAATTATATATCGAGCACATCTGTCTCGACTAAAACTCTCCAAAATGTTTCCAGGGCATGATCCAACCTGCGAACGTTGCAACCAAGCCCCAGCCTCACTGGGTCACATGTTCTGGGCCTGCACCAAATTAACATCATTCTGGACAAAAATTTTTAATTACCTCTCAGACAGCCTTGGACTCACAATCCCTCCTAACCCATTAACAGCTGTGTTTGGGGTTCTTCCAGAGGGGCTTAAAGTGGAGAAAGACAAACAAATTGTGATTGCATTCACTACACTTTTGGCACGCAGACTTATTCTCATAAACTGGAAGAATCCAAATTCTCCTCTTTAAGTCAGTGGGAAACCGATGTGTTATATTATTTGAAATTGGAAAAATCAAATACTCAGTTAGAGGATCTGTACAGACTTTTTCAAAACATGGCAGGATCTAATCAGTAATATTTTAAAATAAGTTCATAAAGCACAGAGAATTTTTTAAATTAGGTATGTTTACAAGCCTTAAAATTTAACGTTGTTTGGCTTGCTTTCTCTCTCAGGGGTGGGGATTGATCTGTTCTTAACTTAATTTTTCTTTTGTAAAATCTTGATTGCTTTGTATGGATTTTAATAAAATTAAAAAAAAAAATTATTATGCAGGCTGAGAGGGGTTTCCAAACTTTTCATTTGACTATATAATAGACCGATAACCATCTAACATGACATAATCAAGTGAAACATAACTGTAAAACAGATGTTACAATTAAATTGCATCATTAATTTTATGTAACAGGGTAACTCTGGAATGTTCCACCGTTACCACCTATAGACACACAGTGAAACATATATTACTGTGAATTGCATCATTTTATTCTATGGGTACCTCTAGAATGTTCCAACAAGGCCCCACTTACGCACGTCTTATCTCAAAGGGCAGCAACAGATGTTCAGTGTCCCCAGTGATAAATGTTAATTTTTGTAAAGAAGACTAGAATTCCATTTTACCATTTAGTTTATGGGGCTATAATAGAATAACATACAGTAAAGCATAATAATAATAATATACACATTTTAAAAGTGCATGTCTTACTTTTGCTTATCTGTTCAGACGTGAACCCAGATCTCCTGGCTTAGGAAATGACAGCCCAATACATGCACCATCGGCCAATACACCGATCAGATGTGCTGCTTCTCTTTTCTTAACATATCCCAGTTAATTTATAAATGGTTGCTACGCAACAAAATAATGCTTTTTTTCTTCTTCTTCTTTTAAGGCACAAGTTAATCATTCCAGGAATAAAAGACTAATTAAAGGTGTACACCATCATGACTTATGTATACATAAATATTAACGAGTTACAGGATTTTTATTTATTTATTTACTAAAACCATTTGCCCTAACGTGTCTTACCAACTTGTAGGCATATCATAAATTAAATTGTGTGTATTAAGAATGACGAGCATTCCATTTTTACCATTTAGTTTATGGGGCTATAATAGAATAACATACACTAATGCATAATCATAATAATATCCACATTTTAAAAGTACATGTTACTTTTGCTCTTCTGCCCGGACGTGGCAGAACTCAAAAAATCTCATCTTAAAATGTTTTGATTGGCACCAGCATTGTAAAAGCCTCGCCCAAAATCATATTTAAAGACAGATATTTGGAATCGAACACCAGGGTGCTTGAATGACAAGAATTGGGTATGTGGTAAGCGAAGATGGCCATCTCCTTATGACAGAAACCGAGCAGGTCGGCCAAGTCCACCACTCTCAAAGTCAGAAAGGAGACACCAAAGCTTGTTTTACAGCTAACAATTCATCTGACCAAGTTGAAGTAGGTTGGCTGAGTCCACCACTTTTTGCGAGGTTCTTACAGGCTTTGATCAAGTGCGGGTGGCCATCTCCTCATGAGGGAGACCGAGCAGTTCGGCTGAGTGCACCACTTTGCAAGGTTCTAACCGCTACGCTGACCCCTATTCGTGTGTCGCTTGCTCAGTGGAGCGTTCTTGCTTCTCCATCATGGAGACTAGCTGAAAAGTTGAGCCACAGTGTGGCCTAGATTTATCCCCGTGCATGTATTGCTTGCTCAGCGGTGCGTTCTTGCTTCTCGATCATGGAGACAAACCATTATCTCTTTTCTTTTACTAGAAAGAAACAAAACATGGATTCTGTAACAACAGAACGTGAACCTGAACCAGAGAAATCTAAACAGGTAATTTGAATGTATGAATGTATAAAAACATTCTTGGCTTCACACTGGTATTGCTTTTCTTGACTTTCACACCTATTTACTCTTTCTTTAAAGGAGATGCCAAAAAGAGAAACTCTCCCAGTCCGTGAAAAAGACTGAAAAACCTGATGGAGACGGCATGACCTTTGACAAGAAAGACTGAAACACCTGATGGAGACGGCATGACCTTCGACATGGTAACTCTGGACTCTGGAAAACTCTGTTAAGTCTTTTTGCATTGTACAAAATAGGTTCTCATTTTTTATTTTAATGTGACAGATTGCATGTGGGAGCCCAAGTATTATGCAAAAGAAGTACTTTCAGCAGATTTGAAAGGTCTTATTGATAAAAAGAAAGATGATTTAAAACCTGATGTTAAAGAATTAATTCATGAGATTGAAAGTTTTGCTGAAAGAATGCCTGGTTTATTGGAGTGTTTGCTTTATTTGGGCAGAAGGGCCAATGTAAAATTATAACAGCTATTTCACGTGTGACTAGATGTATCTATAGATCAATAGGGAATACCATCCCTGTAATGACACATGATACATTTCTGTGCCTTTTAAGACATGTGGCTTATATCTGCTCCAACAGTAATGATGATTCGTTTGAGAAAGCAATCCTGTTGGCTTCTGAAATGTTGTCCAGAATTCTTTTATGTTGTACCGATAGCTCCTTAGGAATATGTATTTTTTGTTGGGGATATAACTTTTTTTCCCCACATTAGAGTGACTCTAAGATGGCTGGTGAGGTATTAAATAACAGTGTAAAAGATTGTTCAACTTCAAGGCTGAAGTCTCAAGACCTGTGTATAATTTCTCAAACACCTGTCAGCTATCGCAGTACAGAGCCGGACTGATTTTAATGCATCATTGTGTAAAGTCTGTTGTAGCTTCCGTGGTCAGCACCTGTGTAAGAGATATTAACTGGGTCTTGTTTAGCATGCCGTTTGGGTTACGAATCTCAGGATGGGCACACCTATCTTTTACTAGAATCTGATTCTGAGGAAATGCATCCTTGTGTTTCCAGCATCTGTCAACAGTATTTGAAGATTAATGCACATGGTGTTTTATATGGTTAAACCTTTGTGTGGATTAAGAATTGTTAATCAGACTGAAATTCAAATTCTTAACTGTCTGAAGCAGTTTGTTGCTGAAGTAAACACTTACAAAAGATGCACCGTGCAACAAATTCCAAGATTTGGACAGCAGCTTATGAACTTGTTTCTAATCATCATTAGTTATTTTTAAAACCAACATCGATTTACAGAAACCTAAACAAGATGCATTATCCATTCTAAACAAGACCTGTTTGTGTTATATTTTCTGTTGGCTAATTGTTGTATTTTGTTTTGTTTCTGTTGTCAGAAGAACCAAGACTCAGCAGCTAGAAGATGGAAAAACAGGCCCCTGCCCAGTGTGACATACAATACAACCTATAGAACGATTTCTCCTTATACCATATCTGCTAAAATAATATTCATTATGACAATAATTGGTCGTGCAGTCATCTGGGCTTATGTGTTTAGCTCTGCTGAACATTTAGGGGAAAAATGCATTGAATGTCAAGAGAACAAATGCATACCAGATGGACACATTTTGTAGTATTTGGTTCACTAAACCAATTATTGCATATAGACATAGCTAATTTATGCTCCAAAGGGCTAGAAAGGATAAATTTGTGTCCAGTGTGCGTACTATGCTAAAATGTATAATCGCTATGTTTTCTTAAATCTTTCAAGAGAAATGTGGATAATGTTATAGCTGAGTTTGAGCAGGGAGAGATACCCATTGATGCTTTCACACAACTGATTCAGCCTGTGAAGAACAGCTTTTTGTGGTCGGCTTTGTTACAAATAAAGAACATAGGCTTGCATAATTTAGTGAAATACAAATACTGTATATAAAACATGTGCTGGCTTAAACACTTTTATTTAGGGTGTATTACAGGCTCACTGATGGGGTTGGACCTGGTTTGCAATTCGATTGTGTTCTCATACAAATGGGTTACTAATCTGTATACAAATAAGCTTGTGTGAATATTTTCCTGCTGTTTCTCCTGCTTTATTCATACTTTTTAAACAATTTTAATGTATAGCACACAGTGTGTAACTATGAAAGTGAAGACCATGTCTTAATTGCTATGTTTGGAATTTTGCTTCAATAAAACTTGTTGTTTTAAACCACCTTGGTATCTTCTACTTTATGATTTGCTTTATAAATTGTATGGTTTGGAAGGTGGTTGAGGTAATGGGATGCCCATGGTGTGTTTGGGCTGCACTGCCAGGTTGAGGTAATGGGATACCCATGGTGTGTTTGGGCTGCTCAGCCAGGTTCCTTTGGTTGTAATAGATTCTCTCTAAAGCCTTCTTGTACATCCTCTCTCTGGGTCTGTCACTCACACTCTCTGTACATACAGGCTCTCTGGGTCTGCCACACACTTAGGAGTAGGATGCCTGCTCTGCCCCATTGCTGATTTACCTTTTGACTCCTTACAGGTCCCCGAAGGTCAGCCTCGGCTTATAAAGCTGACCAGCCCTTTTTTGGACCTCGGCCAAGATTGGCCGACCAATTCCATTCGAATGACTGACAAAATGCCCATTGCCTGTCAAACAACCCGACAACAGGTATAAACCAGAGGGTGGAACATCCATTAACCAGGCAGCATCAGGTGGGTACCAAAAATGCCAATGGGGGCGGGACATACACCTGTCAAAAAGATTTTGATAAGGATAATGGTGACGATTTATACTACTAAGATACTTGAAGCATAAACACACGTGCGATTTAGAGACAACTGAAAGGCCTTAAAAATAGTACTACCATGGCAGACCAGGTGGTGGTGAGCTGCACTAACTCTCTTTCTCAATCTTCTGCAGACTATTCACGGGAAATCTCGACTAGGTCTCGGCGCCAGTGATAATGTCACTTCCAGTATCAAAGACATCACTTTCCATTTCTGGTGCTAATGATGAGTCACTTCCGGTCCAGAAGACATCACTTACGGTTCTGCCCCGATGAAGTCACTTCTGGTATTGGGCTTTAAAGCCGCCATTTTTTCCTATTAGATTCAGTTCTGTTTAGGACTCAAACCTGTGAACATCACAATCAATTTCTACCCATTTGCAGCCAAGGCACAATATATATATATGGCTGCCCAAAACCTTTTTTATGTCTGTGGTCTGCTTTTGTGACAACCTTTAGACTTCAAGAAGTCAATCCTACCTTCATTTGGTAGTTTCTTAATCTTACTGCATTCAATAAGGGTGTGGTTTTCATTGTAAAATAGACAAGGTTTACTGAATCCACAGACAGTCATCATTGCCTTTTGATTGTGGTGTCTTGAGTCACTTTTTCAGCAGTGCAATGTTTTTAGCAAAACTGTTCCTTCTCTGATCACTTTTCAGGGGAACTTTCCTTTGTCTGTCCCTGGATATATGGCTTTGATAGGTTTTTCTGTGTGCAGGGTGCAAAGATTTTTAGTTTGACAATATAGAAAGTTAACTAGGTAAGCAAATTATTTTCCTCAATATTGTAAGCTATCATTTCCCATTTGTCTCAAAACTGGAGGAGAAGCTTTGAGAGTACAGTACAATTGTTTGCATTGCTGTGAAATTCTTGTTCATATTTCATATTGGACATACCATTCATACAATTAGTAAGAAAAGTTGCATAATCTCTCAGAGTTGCTCCATCATCTGACTTTATTTGAGAACACTTCATTGCTTTATCTAGGTATCCATCAGCTATCTGGTTTCCATAATAACTCTCTCTGAAGTTCCTGGCTTCTGTATAAGCTTCTTCTTCTGGCAAGTGTGTACGGACTTTAACAATCTCATGTGATGAACCTCTAGTATACTGCACCAAGTAATTATTTAATCTTGAAGGCTCTCCAACATGTTTCCTGCAGCATGGTCAAATGCCATTATAAAGCTTGCCAAAGCCAACAGGTGTCCTTCAAATAAAGGCCCTTGACTTTATGGTTCATGTGCCTTATTTGTTGCCTACTTTTATGACGTCAGTAAGTATACTCTGATTTTTTTCATCCTGCATACCTTAACAGCACATTAACACATTAAGAAAGTCTGAACTTAGGCAGTGTTATTGTATGCAGTAAGAGTCCTTTTAAGATCAGGAACCCAGTGGTATTTCACAAATCTGTTCACATCTAGTCATAGTTATTTACTGTATTGAGTCTGTTATGGATCTAAATAAAGTTTTTTCTGGAACTGTACATGAGGATGGGTCTTTTGGAACCAAAAATGGTTCCCTTATGCCATTGCTCTGAAGAACCACTGTGGTACCTTTATTTTTAAAAGGTTACTTCTTGTTTTTTACAGAAACTGCACTCTCTGTGAAAGTGACATTGTCAGGAATTCTAAACCAAATAAATTCCTTTTAAAGTTTTTTATTTACCATATCTGAAGTCATTTAAAAAAAAAAATATTTTGGTGCACTAAAATGTGCTGACATGATTTCCAATCCCATTCTGTTGAATTTGTGAAAACATTTCAATGTCTTAACCTTGAAACCTTTGTGCTACTTCTTTTATGCTTCCTCTTCACTTAGTGAAGAAAATAACTCATTATTTAGCTAAATATATTCTGTTTCACTGAAGAAGCTCTATTTTCAATATCTCAATACTTTTGTCGCCATTACATCTATCCTTCTTGAGGTTTTCTATGTCCTGTATCAAGTTGGATAGATGATTATATTTTTCTCTATAGCTTCTTGAAGCATTGTTACTTTATTTATACTATTCTATAACGTTAACAGCTGTCCAGAAATTAACCTGGACCAGTCAGGAGTTGTTGGTGCCTTACTATTGTCATGATGAAGCTTTCTCACAGTCTGTGCCTTTATTTGTTCATTCTGGAAGCACCCAGAGAGGATTCAATGCGAGGCAGGTTATTAACTCACAAAAGCATTTGGTTTATTAACAAAAATGTAGCAGAACACTTACAAATGATGCACATCTCCAATGTTCCTAATTGTAACCTGTCCTTTTTGTGTTGTGTTCTTATAATATATTCATAACAACTTTATTTAAAGTTTGCATTTGTTTGCATTTGATGGGTGTGTGAGTGGAGTTTGAGTAATTTGTGTGGTCAAGATTTCAGTTTATTTAGGTCAGTAGTTGGTTGATTCATACTCATGTTACATTCCTAAGGGAACAGTTTGGGTTGGAGCTCATATGGAAAGAGTGGACATTGATTTGATGGGCCCCATGAATAAGACTTCAAGGTACAATTGTTTTATTATGGTGGTACAAAATTATTTAAGTAAGTGGGTTGAAGCTTACTTCCTACCAAATGATCAAGCTGCTGCAGTTGCTGGTATTTACTGTAGAGTGGGTGTGCCATTATGGACTGCCATACAATCTACATAGTGACCAGGGTTCCGATTTTGAATCTGAATGTGTGAGTTGTTAGGAGTTGAGAAGACACACAACATACCATTCTGATTCCAATCAGATGGCCAAGTAGAGTGATTTGATGCCACTCTACAAAAAATCCTAGCTAGTACAACTAAGTGTTGCCACTGGGGATGTCATGACCCAATACTCAGTAATGGCTTACCAAGCCAATAAATTTAGTTCAACTGGTGCTTACACCTAATATGATGCTACTTGGATGAGAAATAATGGAACCCATTGTCACTGGCTTGCCCCTAGATCATTATCACAGCCAAACTCAATATGTGGTTCAGCTCAGAAAAGGATTGGAGCTTGCACAAGAAATTGTAAGAGATGCCCTTGGGCAATCTGAAGTGCATGCTAAGAAAAAATATGATAAAAATGTAGTAAAGAATAAAATGAGGAAGTTCTTGCATCTTATGAATGACCATATTATGTTCTTGGTCATCTCGATGACCTGGTGTATCGCATCCAGAAAGATACAAACACAAAGTGGAAAGTGGTGCATCATGACAAATTGAAATCCTTCACCACTCATGTATCCCAGTAGACAATGGCTGGGTCTTTCAAAATGCAGAACCATGGAAACCTACCAAAACATCACCACCTAAATTTGATACAGACATTTCCTTATCAAGATTTCAGTTTACCTGTACCAGTTTAAGAATCCTACCCATGAGGAAGGGGATGAAAAAGACATGGACCTTGATAATAGAGAGGCTCAGACACCATTAATCCCAACTCAGTCTCCTCTGGAAACCTGTCATGGTCCCACCAGTGAAGAAAGGCATCCCACTGGTTGGGATAGTACTGAACAGCAAAGCTTGGAAGTGAGTGTTTTTAACTCTCCTTTAAACCAAGTATGTACTAAAACACCAATAAGTTTATTTTGGTCTTTTTTTGTTGATTCATGCTCATATTCATTGTTAAGCTGAAAGAAGCACTGTGTCAGTTGATAATTAAAAGCAAATTTTAAAGCATTCAAGCTTCATATATCACTCATTGCTGTAAACTGGAACAAGGGAACTCAAAAGCAGGGTTTTACCCTGGAGCATGACGTTCTGGCCCTGGAGCTTTGCACAACTGGAAACACTGAAGAAGCACCCCGAGTTGTCCCAACCAAGGTAACAGATTCATCATATACCACATCCCTAATATTCCTAATATTTTCAAAAAAAAGAAAAAAAATCTTTTTTTCATTTATTTCTTGCTGTACAGTAAGTGTCCAGTTTCCATGTCTGTAGGGGATACCATATAGCATCTATTTCTTACTTTAAGGACTAATTAACTATGTAAAAAACAAAAAGTTTTTGTTTTTACTTCTCACTTTATCAGTTCACTGCTTGTCACACTTGTTAAGATGGGCAAAATGTTTAAGTATTAATCATTTAATTTTTTGTAAATTGTTGTCCTGTTCAAATATGTTTGCTTCGTAAGATTCATCCTTCCTGAGCCATCTTACAGTGGGGCATTCCCAATGTAAGTAATTTATCTGCCACAAATACATACAGTGAAGTTCATCCTTCTTGTTTAAGCCTTTGGTAGCATAGCCAGCAAGTTTATACAGTGTCATGCACGTGCATGAGAGACAGCTAAAGGGCTTGAGTAAGGGCAGTTCCAAGTCATAGCGGGATGTGGTAGAGTGCACTGGCTTTTTTCTCCCTTTCCTGCAGACCATTCACGGGAGATTCCACGTGGTCCTCTTGACGTCACTTCTGGGACCGAGCCTATGGAAGGAGTCCTTGCGGCTCCAGCCCCTGTGATGTCACGTCCAGGCTCGAACCTACTGATGAAGACCTTAATGAGCCCGGACCCTTTGATCCCACTTCCTGTCTTCCTCTCTTTCCCTATTCCCTCAGTTCTGTTTTGGACTTGGTTTTGTGCACTTCAGTGCTGTATCTAATTACGACTTTGCAGCCAGGAAACCAATTACTGTATACGGGTGGCTGCCCCAAACCTTTCTATGACTCTGAGTCGAGTTTGTGACAACAGTATATATACAATTTTACCATTTTGTATTGCCACTTATAGTTTTGAAGCTGTTACCAAACTATTTTGTTATTTTTGCACTGAATATTATGTTTATTTACTTTGTTATGTTTATTTACTTTGTAATTTCACAACTGCTAATTTGTACACCTCATGTTAAGCCAGTCTCCAAGTATATTTATAAAGAGATGAGTTTATTTTCCTGAATATTTATTACATTGTAATAGTGAGATCAGAACACTGCTTATGTGTGTTTGTGTAATCCTGTGGCCTGAGCTCAAAAGTACTTTGCCCACTGTTGGAGCTACCATTGCCCATTACAAAATCTTTAAATATTTCAAGTACCTTGACAACCCTGCCTCGTCTACTGAATCTTTTTTGAACTTGACTTTCCATTTGGTCTTTCATTTGGTGGCTTTCTGGAGGTGGTGCATCAGCATCTTCTTGTATTGGTGCTTGTTCTTTACTACGGTAGTTCTCTTCCTCCTCTTCAACCACAAAAGTGAAACCTTTAAGCGGCCTGAGATGTCTTCTCTTACATCTATACTTCTGACCTGCTGAAGTCTCAATGTCATATGATCTTGATTCCTGATGTTTCTGCACTTCCATTGCCAGTTTCCCACCTTGCAGGTTTTCTACACTGAACATTCCTCATCGACGACAAACATAAAGTGACTTTGTGTGCTGATCATAATACTCTCTCTATTTTTGATGCTGACGTGTTAAGTCTCTGTTTGACTTTCCTTGGGTGTCTGGATTTCAGAATAGGACTTGTTACAAGGGAGGGTGCTTCCGAGAACACAACCCATCAGTAACTCTGCTGGTGAAAAACCCAATCCTGTTACTGGTATATTTCTCAGACTAAGTAATGCAAGATTACTGTGTTGGTCTGAAAAGCCTTCTTAAGTATTAGTTTTGGTTGTCTTTATTGTCATACTGTTTGACTAAGGATATTCAGTGCTTGAGAACGTCCATGTTATATCCTACTCTTTGACAAAATGATACATCTCTGCACTTACAAAAGGAACGTGGTCACTTATGACTTCCTTAGGAATACTGTGCCTTGAAAACATAGCTTTCAGCTTTGTAATCACTGTATGTGCTGTTTTGTTCCTAATCTGCTCTACTTCTGGGTATTTAGAAAAAATAATCTACTGTTAGAAGAAATGTCTGACCTTGTAGCTTGAAGACGCCAACACCAACTTTGTGCCATGGCAATTCAAGCATCTTGTGACTTTTTGGGGGTTCTCTTTGATGTCTTGGGAGATGTTGTTGACAAGCACTGCATTTTTCTATCATTTGTTCTACATCAATGGATATACCAGACCAGTACAAGTTGTCATAGAAACCAAGCATGGACTGGTGTCCCAGCCTTGATGGTTCAAGGTTCCTTATCTAGTTGGGAGGCCAGATTAATGGAATGTTGAAAGGAGACAGCCAACCAGAGACATTAGCTTTCCCAGTCAAACAGGTGATAGCAGGTGTCTGGTGGGTGTCCCATATACACTTCTGCATGGATTCATGGGAATTGGAGTTCCGATGCGAAGCCCTTTTGGGTGTCGTGGGAGCCACTAGAGGGACCAGTGGGGAGGAGGGTTCTGCCTTTTGGGGAGATTGTGCCTAACCTGAAAGTGCTTCCTGGGTACAATATGGCAGCTCTGGACATACCCCGGGGTCTGGTATTATGGAAGCCACTCCTTCTCACTCAGGTTTTGAGCATTGTACAGCATTTAAGAGAAGCCTGTCAGAGGTATTTCTGAAGAAGTTGAAACCTGTATTTGTGTTGATGTGTTTGTGGCTTGGGGCTCAGTGGCACCCGTCAACTGGTTACAATGTACTTGCATGCTTGTTGTTTGGTTCTTTAAATACCTTGATGGGCAAGCAGAGTGGTGGCTCTGAGGCTAGGGATCTGCACTGGCAATTGGAAGGTTGCGGTTTGAATCCGTAAAATGCCAAAGAGACTCTGCTCTGTTGGGCCCTTGAGTAAGGCCCTTAACCTGCAATTGCTAAGTGCTTTGAGTAGTGAGAAAAGCGCTAAATAAATGCAAAGAATTATTATTATTAGCGTGTAGTTTGTCTAGCACCACTGACCTCATTTTGGTAGGGTTGATGATTCTGTCACCCAACATAAGGCTGTGATTACTGATCTTGATCCTGTCTCCAATTTGCCAGTATACTTGCAGTGCTGTGTGTGCTTTTGCCACACTATCTTGTACATAGCGCTTAACTGTTGGAATGTTCTATCCTTTGTGGTTGTACTCTGTAGCTGTTTATATAGCTCCTCTGCAAGAGATTTGTTTGCTTCCATTGGATCAACAATTTTCAATTGTATCTGGCTGCAGGTCACAGATTCGACTTTCCACGCCCTGGACATCCATGCCTCTGCCTTCCACACCACACCCCAGCATTCACGTCCATTCTCTGTCACATCGCTTTCGTTGAAAAACTAGTAACGCTGATTAACCCTATAACCCTAAAACACAATATTATTATGCATTCCTCCAATCACGAGGCAAGAATCAGAGTTTCTCTTTATGGTATTACTGTCGTATTTACTTTTAGAAACAAAAAGACAGTTTTATAATTTGAGTCAGTATTTGATATAGTTAAAAGAAACAGGGCATAACATTTTTATATTAAGGAAACACCATACTAAATATGAATGTGGTTGCTCTAACTTCAATTATAGTGAATTATATCATTCAAAATATTTGAAATTATCCATTCATCCATCCATCCATCCATCCATCCTCTTCCGCTTATCCGCGTCAGGTCGCGGGGTAGCAGCTAAAGCAGAGAGACCCAGACTTACCTCTCCCCGGCCACTTCTTCCAGCTCTTCCGGGAGAATCCCAAGGTGAAATTATTTTTACATTATTTCTGGAACCTCGTTCAATAAAAGGGAAAATTTTGTTCATGACATTAATTTATGTTACAAAATAAATGATGATCAACAGGCATGAAAATGAATGTTTAAACTTCCAAGTTCTCAGTAAAAGAAACTGATAAAATTGTTTATATTGAACAATTTTTTAAATGATCCAACTTACTACAGTTCATGGGGACCTTCATTTCCATAGTTTATCTTGAATTGTGTTTTCTTTATTTTGTTCTACGCTGCTGTTATAATGTTGATAAATTTCAAGTGGAGTTATTAAACTTTCAAACATTTTCCTGGTTTTAATTTTAATGCATTGTTGTTCTCCCTGGGACCCTAACTTATAAGTATGTACTTATCGAAAAAAGTGGATATTATATCGTTTGTTTTCCTAAAGAAATAAAAAATTTGCATTATTGAAATTTGCACTTCCATAAACTGTCCTTAATTTATTTTGGAACTGAATTAACAGATTTTAAACTTAACTTTAAAAATGTTTTGTTTGGGTAGATTTGGGTAGTTTTTAGTGATTTTAAATCCTTTAATCACCACATACAATTTCTTGTATTGGAATTTGTCATTTCGCACATACCCCAACTTACTCTCCAAATGGAGATATACTTTTTTGCAAATAAGATTACCATTATTAGGTCATCGGTCTCACTGCTTGCTAAGGATTCATCTCTTCCCATAGTGAGTTCAGCTGTCTTTGACCACTTTGAGCCTCGTATGTCATTGTCTCCTGGACAGTGTTCCCTCTCGATTAGTTACGTTTTTTTTTGATTCTGTCAGACCAAGTATTGCTACCTTAAGAAATGCTAGCTTGATTTCTGGTTGTGTTTCTGCTGCTTTGAAACACACTGTGGTGCATAAACTTATTAGAAAAACAAAATAAGGATCCTCCAACGTGTCAAATTTCAAGCCATTTTCTAAACTGCCTTTTTTATCTAAAGTCATAGAAAACATTGTACTAACTCAAACATTTATGGATGAAAACAGTATTCTGGGAAAATTCCAATCCAGATACAGATCTTCTTACAGCAGTGAAACATCCTTGTTAAAGGTTTACAGTGACCTATTCCCAAATACTAATGCTGGAGATTCTGCCATTCTTGTACTGGTAGATCTTGCCTCCAGTTTTGATACTGTGGATCTTATGATTCTTACATCCCACCTTGAACAGCATGAAGGCTTCCAAGGTAATGCCCTTAAATGGTTTAAATCTTATCAATAGGAGCTTTTCAATTCATTTGGATGAGTTCTCATCCTCTGTAGCTCCTCTTACTTGCAGGGTTCGCTGGGTTCCATCCTTGGACCAGTTCTGTTTTTGATATGCATGTTACCTTAATGCTCCATTGTTAACAAGTATGGCTTCTCTGTTCACTGCTATGTTGATAACACTCAAATAAATATATTTGCCACTAAAATCAAAGTGAGAAAATACAGGCCCTCCATGAATGATATTAAAACCTGGATGGCAATGCATCTTCTTAAACTAAATGATAATAAAACTGTGATCATGGTGTCCAAAAGTTAAGAAAGTTTAATAGTCTCTGATGTTGCTCTTGGATCCCTTGCCATATTCGTATCTTAAAGCTTCAGTTAGGAACCCAGGTGTGATCTGTGACATCTCATTCACACTTGACAAACAGATAAATTGTGAGGTTAAATGATTTTTTCCAGCTGAGAGTTTAAGGTAAAGCTTTTCTTTCTTTCAGTGATCTTGAAAAGGCCATCCAAGCTTATATAACATCTCATTTGGACTGTTGTAGTTGTTTGTAGGTAGGTGTTGATCAGGTCTTGTTACGACACCTACAACTATTCCACAACTTTGCTGTTCGCTTATTGAATGGCTGGTGTAAGTGTGGCCATATTTCACCAATACTGACCTTGCTTCATTGGCTTCTGGTCCGTTTCAGAACTGATTTTAAAATTCTATTTCTTGTTTTCAAATGATTAAATGGATCAGCACCATCTTGCCTCTTGGAGCCTCTTCACTTGTATGTGCCAACAAGAGCCCTGCGGTCTACTAGCCTGATGCTCTTAGTTGTGCGAGGTCGAGGCTGAAACAAAGGAGGAATTGGGTGTTTGCAGTGGCTGCTCCTTTTCTCTGGAATGGCTCGCCTTATTATATTAGGTCAGCTTCAACACAGGCCATTTTAAGTCATCATTAAAGTCTTATTTCTTCTTGCTGCCATTTGACTCTGCAAGAGGTTGATGTTGTTTGTATATGTTGGTCCCTGTACATTCATGATTTATAAATATGTATGTATGGGTGTGGGTTTATCTTTTATGTAATAGTTGGTTATGCTTGCAGTTTTGTGATGTGTACATAGGGTATATTTGAACTGCTTCTTTTACCCTTTCCTTGACAGCACTTTGTTTCAGTTCTGGCTGTTTTAAATGTACTTTATAAATACAAATTGCCTTGCCCTGCTTTATAAAACATTATTTTAATACATAACACTAACAAGTGTAGATCTGAGACAATGGACTGCAAAGATGAAGCTGGTTTGCAACATTTATTGCATAAAAGTTAAAGAATATATAAAATATAGAACAAGAATTGTAGGTTGTAACTTAACAATGAGGGACATGTATGTTTGTTACATTTTCTCACAAAACACAGTCATTTTCCTTTTTCCTCTCATGTTATCTAAAACAGATGCATGTCTTTCATATGTGAAAAAGGATGATGAAGGGTCAAAGGACATATTCCCTCTCCTCTTCTTCTGGAAATTCAGATAGCAAATCAGATTTCTGCAGGACCTCCTAAATGTTGTCTCTGTCCATTGACAGTAATGAAGGGAGTGATACTACCGCCTGAACACAGATTGATTCTCAGCACACCACTTCTCTGCCTCAGTAAATTACTGTAATACATTTTATTAAAAAAAGAAAGAAAATTCTTTAAATGGACATTATAAAGCTTATAGCCTTTTCCTCCACATTTACAAGAAGTGTAAGAAAAGGAAAGTAAAAAATAATGTACAGAATATTCTTAATTTGTTATGCATTATTAACATTACTGCTTTCGATCACAGATTCAACAAGGCTTCACTGTTTCTTACCATACACTATTATTAACACAGTACACAATGCATTTCAGATGTTTTAAGGCCTTTAAGAGTTGTATTTCTTTGTCAGAAGATGTAAAACAGGCTTTTAGTCTTTTGGGCTTTAACTCCTACTGACTCCTACGATTAACAGAAGGCATCTGAGACAAACATTAAAAGTCTTTTTATACATTTTATTCACTATATGATAGGCATTGTAAGCCAGCATCAACAAAATGTCATTCATCTTTCTTAGGGAAGATTATAAAATGATGTGTCTGTACCTGTCTCATCAGTGCACTGTGCTGGATTTTGGAGAAGGGAGGCTGATGTACTGTATCTTCTAAAAGAAAAGATCTGAAAGCTGCATGAATACAATGCTATGGAATAGAATAGAAAAAAAATTCACTTCAGATGTATTGCAAGTATTTATTCATCTTCTGTCATTTCATTAATGGCTCATTAGAGTCTAAACCTGAAAACAGAAAAAATAATTTACCTAATGAAATGTCAAAATAGAAACAAAAGAATAAGCACAAAAATTAACCCTGTCCTGGCTGTTCATTATTTCTGTACCTTCTCATTTTTTGTTTGGTTATTGGCCTTCATTTAGAAGGGTGTTTGCTCGCTTAGTCCAATATGAGCAGTTAAAGAAGCACCGAGTTTATCATGGTAAACATTTTGACTATTTGTCTTTGATTTACAATATGGCTAAGTATATTTGCCACATTACATGAGAAGTGAATGAAAGTTATTAAAGGAAATTTAAAATTTCATTTACCCCTTGGGGCTGCAGTACTCAAGCAACATACTGCGCCAGCACTTCCTCAAAGCAAGCATGTCATTCTAAAGAGGATTAAGCAGAGTCAAGTTGCTATGAGCATATCCTTGCCAGATGTGTACTTTACTTGAAGACTATAGTGTTGCAGTTGAAGAAGCATCCTTTGCAGATGTGCTGGTGTTTGTCCTAAGAGCTTTGTGAAGATGGCTTCCAGCACTTTGTGATCTGATTGGATGACCAATGGGGTACCAAAGACATACAGATGACATGTCCTTGCTGCAAAACTACTGCCAGCAACTCTTTCTCAGTCTGTGCATAACTGCATTCTGAGTCAGAGCTCTGGATGCATATGCAACAAGTCACCCCTCTTGCAAAAGACATGTACCAAGACTATCTTTTGAAGCATCAACCTGAGAGCTATCCTCTGCATTAAATCACTAGATCTTTAGCAATGGTGCCTCCATGAGAGTTTTCTTGAAATTGACTAGTGCTGTATCATGTTCAGGACACCATAGCCACTGTGCATCTTTCCTCAACAGTTGTCTCAAGGGTGCTGTTATTGCTGCTTTATTGGGAATGCATTATGCCAGATATTTAATCATGCCCACTAGGTGTTGTAAAGCACTTTTATCTTCTAGATTTGGCATGTTGACAATTGCATTCACTTTATCTGTATCTGGTTGCACTCCCTCACTTATGATTGTGTGCCCCATATATTTAACCCTTGCCACCTCACATTTCACATTATCTGCATTGAATTTGACATTTTTGTTTTGCTCTCTGGATGACCTAATGAAGGATCTTTGCATGCTCCTTTTTGTCTGCTGCTGCAATAATGCGTCACCTGCGATAATGTGCACACCAAGGATGTCTCAAAGGTTTCAATGTTCTTTTGTTGGAAGACTTGCTAACTTAATTGCAAACAGGAAAAAATTGAATCTGTACTGTCCCCATGGAGTGCTGGATGTGTTGAGCATTGAAAACTCCCTGTTGATTTGCCGATATCTATCATTTTCAACAGGAATTTTTTTGAGCCAGTTTGCAGTGGACATTAGTGGGAGTTGGTATGGAGTAATGCTTTCTTTCAATAGCCTTAGGCATATACAGATTATTTATAGAAACCTGATGCACTGCACTTTGTACACTGATTATTGTTTTAATAAAAGCACTTTAGCACTTTTGTAAATATCCCTGGCTTCATTTGAGAATTGTCCTCATTTCTCAGCTCATCTCGGTGACATTACCAACGGTGTTGGGTTCAGGGCTCCCATGAAGATGGATGGGAGTGTGGAGTGGACCCGCATCATCGCATTTGGTGGCAGTGGTGGGATGGTTTGGCAGTGGGGACTGAAGAATAGAAAACAATGAGCCAGTGTGATTAATACCAGACTTAATGAGGAACCCATGGACCCAAGCAGGAGGAGGACATTTTAAAAGACTGAGCTTTTTATGGACATTTATTTTTTCTGGTTTTATTGTCTTTTAAAAGTTCTTATTCTTTTAATGTCCTGGTTTTATGAAGGGGCTTGGATTGGTTTTATAAGGGATCGTTTTAGTGCTTTTATTTGTTTTAGTGCAGTGGTAGAGTGGCCAAGCCGCGGACCTGGGCCGCCAGTTGCACTGGGTTGGTAGTGGTGTGGAACCGACCCATGCAACTGGGGCTCTAAGAGGAGGTATGTTGTATAGCAGGTATGCGGCTTAATAAAAAGGGCCAGGTTTTAAATCCATATAGCCATGTGCGTTCTCCGTGGGCACAATTGCGACCGGGGTGTTAATGAGGTAGTTGGAGTAAGTCGCACCTGCACATGTAGGTGTAGTCATTCTCGATTGTCTCATTGGCTTCCTGCAGTGTGTGATTAAGGCGCTGTGCCCATGGAGGCGCTGGGAGGTATGTGTATATATACAGGTTGGCACCAGAGAAAGGGAGAAGAGATATGAATAGAGATCGATCAAAAAGTGAAAGAAGGTTAAGAAAGACAGAGAGCAGTCCTAGCGGGATGATCTGGCCACCTATAGCAGAACACAGAGCGAGCTGGAGCCCGAAGGGCGTTAGTTGGTTCGCTCTGGGGCTAGTTCGCCCCACTGAATATTTGAGTGAGTGGGGTGAGCAAGACAGGTGTCCTCGAGGGATCCAAGGAGCGACTACGGGTGCTGAAGGATAAAGGGAGGAGAGCGACCTCAGATGTTCTGGCAGTGGCGTCCGCAAGGAGGCCAAGGCGGAAGTTGGCTGAAGGTGTTCGCTGGTGTAGAGGTCTCTGCCAGCCGCAGGAGCTATGGCTGAGCCGGGAGAAAGATAGAAGGTGTGCCAAGAGAGAGAGAGACTGCATTTTAACCTCAGATTTTAAAGGATTTTATTCATTTGATTTTTATCCCCACAGGATACTGGTTTTAAGGAATATTTATTGGAACTGATGCACTGCACTTTTGTTTGGACATTGATTATTGTTTTAATAAAAGCACTTTAGCACTTTTGGAAATATCCTCTGGCTTCATGTGAGATTTGTCCTCATTTGTCAGCTCATCTCGGTGACATTACCGATGGTGTTGGGTTCAAGGGCTCCGTAAAGACGGGTGGGAGCGTGGAGGGACCCGCATCATCACACATTAAACAATGTGGAGGCTGGCCCGGACACAGACAGGCGGACATGTCACCCGCCACCCACAATACGTTTATTATACATACTATTTACAGTGCACCACAACCCCAAAGTCCCCAAAAGTCTAGGGGCTTCATGTTTAAATGGTGCATACACACAGAAATGTTGCGTAAGAACGTTTCCACATTCAAATCGCGATGTATAAAACCTACACTTTGTGTAAAGCCACGCACTTTTCCACAGTACCTCATGCCTTGTTCGTGCATAAGTTCTCCGCTTCGGTTTTGCAGACTGGCGGCACCCAGCGTCAAAGCAATGCTACTGTTCCTGTGTGGTTACTCTTTATTTCTTAGAACCACATTTCTGGCGGCTTTATAAATACACTGAAACCAACCGCATATTGTTTATTAGTGTAATGCATCTGATTGTAGATTACCTGTAACAATATAATGGCCCAGGAATAGCCATACTATTCCAAATACCATAACTGCCTTAGCGTTGTTACTCTCACTGCACCTTCTTCTTCTTCTTTCAGCTGCTCCCGTTAGGAGTTGCCACAACGGATCATCTTTTTCCATATTACTCCCAATGCACCACTCGGAGTATTTATATCACTGTATCTGAGTGGGGAATTACAGCAGCAGCTGATCGGAAGAGAATTATCATTATAAAGCATCAAGCACACGCTGCCTCAGCCACGGCAAAACATTTCAAAGCCATTCCTGTACGGACCTCGCGGTTCAGAAACAGTTTCATCTCAAGAACTATAAATGCACTCAATCAATTGCTCCTTGTAGAACTGTTTGTACTTATAAGTACAATTACCTCACTGTAAACTTATAATATTGCACAACCTGCCACTTTATAAAGCGCGTATTTACATATGATGACGATATCATTTTTAAGATGAAATGCAGCAAAGTAGGTTGATTATATTATACAGATAAAACTTTAACTTCATTTAAATAATCTGTATTATTAATAATTAAACATGTGAGGACACAGTGCCACAGCGCTACCAAGTTCATGTATTGTTCCTGCTCGCACTGTATATTTACTGAGGCTGGCGCAGCACTGGAAGGATAGATGGACAGAATAATTAAACACGCATTACTATGAAGATATTTCAATGTTCCTTAAAGGTTTTGAAGAATCGTCGTTGTAAGCTTACAGATGGCTTAACATCTATTACAGAGCTGATTGTGTGGCGATTGGATATTTGGAGAAAGAAAAGTAAGGACAGGAATTGCAGGTTAGTATGTTTGAAAGAGACAGTACTGCTACAATAAATCATTTCATCGAAGGTCACGCATGGCAGCAGCACCTTGTGTGAGACATGAACAATCACTGCACCATCGTGTTCTCATGTTTAATAACGTTTTCATTCCAATCATCATGAAAATAATATCACGTATACATCTCAGTATTTTAATTATTCAGAGAGCTGTAATATCACGAATGTAATGGATTTTGTGTCCTGTCGGAGAAAGAGAAAGAGCAGAAGTACGTAGTGATTTACACACATAGAGCACATTGAAGATCAAATACAAAACAAAGCATTTAACATACTACTTTAGTTACGATGGGATTTGAGAAACTAGTAAATTAAATGATTTTAAGATGAAGTTTATGATGAATAAACTACGTGATTAAAGTAGAAATTTTGAGATTAAAGTTGACATTTCGTGCTTTTTTCCCATTGTGTGCCTATTTTTTTGTCTGTATCCTAATAAGCTCAGACGGTGGGCTACAACTCACCTTTTCACGGCGACTTTGATATGTGACTTCTTTTTTATTTCGGCACTGTGCGACTTTGTGAACTTGAGCTTTCGAGTTTCTCCGACACGCTATGTCACTCGATCAACTTCCTTTTGTTGATTATACCACTATTTAAATCAATAAATAGTATGTTTTCCTTTGCCTCCACTTGGTATTCGCTGAAATTCTTATATTTTCCCCGTGCTTTTCCCATTGTCTTTTCACAGATCGCTGAACTTAAGGGCTATTTATATTGATTTGCATATTGAAAGAGGCGTAATTCTGGGAGGAATTGGGGTGGGACAGCACACGCATGCACGTCGTTACTTTACACGCTGATTGGGATTTATGGAGCGGAAGAACTTGGAAGTTGGAATACGCACAGATTCCTGCATCTGGATTTTTCTGTGCGTAAGTACATTACTTTTGTGCTTACGTTATGTAAGATGTGTTCCAGGTGCCTCCCGGCAATCTTCCACCGGCACTCCCCAGTGTGGCAGAAGTGCCGGCTGTGCACCAGGAAGCACTCGGTTGTCCCTTCTCCTCTTCCCCAGCACTTCTGGGTGTGGCGGAGTGCTGAGGTCCAGGGCTCCCAAGGCATCTGGCCCCTGGCGTGACCACGGGCCACTACAGGGTTGAGCTTCAAAGCTCTGTACCCGTGGTCCCCATATCCACCAGGGCGGTCCTCCAAGGTGTCCCGGGTGGGTCGCTCCCCAGACACCTGTGACACAGTAGGAGTATTCATCCATTTCATAAAATGACTGCATTACAGTGTCATAAATAGAGCTGGTATTTTCAAATTCATCCACAGTCTTTTCAACCACTGTGTCTATTTTGGGAATCGGCAATAGAATATTATAATACCCCAGAACTTTCACTGCCAATTGTTTCAGCCAAAACTTACGGAAAATCTTCAGAATGTTCTGAAACGACCTTGTCGGTAGCCGATTTCAGGTTCAAAGAGGCAGGTATGCCAAGACTGTCCGGGATGATTTATATCACAACCTTGACATTCTTTTTCTGCTCGTAGTAGACAATAATGCCCAGCAGAGACGTCATCAGTCCTTTAACAAGTTGCAGGGCCTTTTCCAGGTTTCAGACAACACACCATCAGGGCTGTCCATATCTGTCTCAGAAAGTCTGATCGACATCAGTTCTTCTGGAACTTGTTTGTTCACCCAAGGTTGTCCTGGAGCTAGGTAAGAGGTTTCCGTCTGATCACCATTAGCGAAGACGGGGTAAGAACTCACCGGCCCTGGAGACTGAAATCCACCGTCGGTCTCAAGGTCTGTAGCCAAGAGAGTTGTCACACACGTGTGCATGGGAGGCAGCTGAAGGGCTTAGAAAAACTGATTATACATCTGCCGGGGGCAGGGTGCGCTGATGCTCTTTCTGAGTCTACAGGTCTTACCGGAAATCCCACCAGGAGCCGCCATTTCCAAGAAGGACACATCACTTCCGGTTCCGGCACCAAGAATGAGGTCACTTCCGGTTCCGGCCCCAAGGATGATGTCACTTCCAGTTCCGGCCCAGAGGACGACATCACTTCCGCCCTCTGTCCTATAAAGCCCACTGCCTTTGCTCTGGCAGGCAGTTCTGTTTTGGACTCTGTTGTGTAAACTTATTACAATGCATCAAGTACTTTTGCAGCCAGGAAACCGCATTAAGCGGGTGGCTGCCCCAAACCTTTCCACGCCTCTCGTCTCTACTTAGTACAGAGTGTAATCAGGTCGTACAGCAAAATGGCGCTGGGTCACATTCCTGGTGTTCCTGAATGCCATCCACCCTGCCCGCATTATAGAATTGGTAAGATTCAGGCTTTGGAGCCTCAGGCAGAAACCCTGAGGATGTTACACCGACCTCAGTCATTTCAGAGTCTGTAGCTGTCGAAATGCGGACAGCGCTAAAAGGTTCAACGAATGCTGAGGTCTGGTCATCCGTCTGGATCCGGGGACTAACAGGTGGAGTATTTAGGTTAAAAGGGAGGGGCGTGGCTTTAACTAAAGTTGTTTTTACTTATCGTCGCCTGATTCTACCTTTGTTTCGCACGACTTGGTCCAACCTGTGTCCGCCGCTTCAGCTTCAAGAAACTCGGGCAACAAACATCTTTGTAACCCTGCGGATCCGGCGCTTCGCTGGGACCTCGGTCCTAGATTCCATTTCCGGTCAAAGTCTTTAGAAAATGCTTGCTGTTTTATAACGCACTTTCAGAAGGGCTTTCGGCAGGGATTTCCCGTCCTCTGGAGAGAGGATTGGGAAGTGTGGGGAGGCCGACCGTCAGGTGCTGCCTCACCGGGGCCGAGGCAGTCCCTTCAGGCCGACAGGCTATGGATGGGAACATTGCCAGACTGGTGAGGGGCGACATTGGGCATGTCCGATCTTGTCAGGACATGCCCTGGGCATGTCTGTGTTTGTCGAGGTAAAGGCTGTAACCATGCCTGGGCTTGTTTTTTGGGAGAGGGGATTGGGAAGTGGGTGGGGCGGTGGTGACGTTCAAGGAGGGGGCTGACATCCATCAAACTGCCCTTGACAGTTTCCTGGGGCAAGCAGGTGGGTGTAGGTTGGGAGCGGGTTCAAGGAGGGGACAGACATCCATCAAAAGGCCCTTGACAGTTTGTTTAATTAAGCAGGTGCCAGGGTGGGTTCAAGGAGGGGTCAGACATCCATCAATCTGCCCTTGACAGTTTGTTTAATTAAGCAGGTGCGGGGTGGGTTCAAGGAGGGACAGACATCCATCAAAATGCCCTTGACAGTTTGTTGAGCCAATTAGGTGCAGGGGCGGGTTCAAAGTTGGAGTCTGGGCGGGGACTGGGTGCCCTTCACCAATCTGCCACCAGGGGTGGTGCTAAAGGGGCGGGGCTAGGTCACGTGAGGGGCCGAGACTTTCGGTGTGACGTCATCATGGGGCGACGGGCGGAACTTCCGTGTTTGCGTCATAGGGCGGGGCTTCGGTATGGCGTCACAGGCTTAAAGGTCATTAATCATTTTGATTGACAGTTTGACAGAAGGTGCATGCCTATAACTACTAACAGTGCAGCCACAGTCTGAGCAGAGTACTCTGCTTTAGACCTGCACATTTTTCATAATGGTTAGTTTTATGACAGTTTCTGCACTTCTGGTCATATGCTCTACATGGTTTGGGATGATATTCTTTGCTACACCTGCTGCATGATTTTGCTTCATCTTTATCTGTTTTGTGAAAAACAGGTTTATCATTTTGTCTCTTTGTTGAGCCCTTGCCATATTCTTAGCAGATCTCTATCTGCTGTGCCTGTACTTTCTGAGCCTTAGTGAGCATTTGCACTTCATTTTACTTCTTGACTTTTGTCATTATGTTAATTTGCTCTCTGGCTATCTCTGAAGCTCTGCCAATGTCAGTTTTTCATAAAGTGGGACCATCCACTCTCAGAAGTTTTTTGTTCTTTTTGTCCAATTTTGTCCTTTATCATGTCATTCTCAGTAGGGCCATATTCAAAGTGTTTGCTCTGTTGCCTGAGTTCAGTTTATTTGCAGCAGTTCTTGCATGTCATAAGTCCTGAACTGATGTTTTTCAAATACCAAAAATGTTTTGGGAGTACAATAGTTTTTAAAAATTTCAAAATTGCCTCTGCTATAATTGTTTCTGGATTTACCTTGGTCATTTGAAGTGTATTGTAAACTTTCAACATCTTGTCTCCTAATGTATGCAACAAAATGGAGATTTGTACTTCTTTAGTCTTCTTTCTTATCTTTACCACAGTCATGTATAGCCTATATTTCTGAATCTATCTAAACCAGTTTTCACTAACATTGCCAGTTAGGATTTGCGGCAAGAGAGATTTAAACTGGTCCATTTCTCTCAGGCAGACTTAAACAGCAATAACTTACTCCTGGTGATGTATAGGCTGTTGTTAGCTCTGCCATTAACTTATCTCACAATAGGCAGCTTTCTTTGTCATTTATCTTGAGACGTTTGAGCAGTTTTCTACAAGATTAACTCTCTCCACTTCTGACACCATGTGCTCTTCTTTGTTCATTGTGGAAGCATCTAGAAAGGATTCAATGCAAAGCAGGTGATTAACTTACAAAGGCTTTTGATGTATTAACAAACATGTGGCAGAACATTTACAAATAATGCACATCTCCATTACTTCCATTTTGCTCCCCAACTCTTCATATACAGTAATTACATACACTATCTGGTTGTAATTTTAAAGTTTGCATTTACCATATACTACAGTGTTACAGTCTTCCTTACAGTCACTTGGACCTCGCGTGATGTTTCCATTTCAGTCATATACCAGGATTACCGAAACATTCTACTAAAAGCTCTTTATAAGATACAGGTGCCGTCACAAAATTAGAATATCATGACAAAGTTGATTTATTTCAGTAATTTCATTCAAAAAGTGAAACTGTATTTCAAATGTTTATTTCTTTTAATTTTGATGATTATAACTGACAACTAATGAAAGTCCCAAATTCAGTATCTCAGAAAATTAGAATATCAATTAAGACCAATGCAAAAAGGATTTTTAGAAATGTTGGCCAGCTGAAAGGTATGAACATGAAAAGTATGAGCATGTACAGCATTCAATATTTAGTTGGGGCTCCTTTGGCCTGGATTACTGCAGCAATGCGGCGTGGCATGGAGTCGATCAGTCTGTGGCACTGCTCAGGTGTTATGAGAGCCCATGTTGCTCTGATAGTGGCCTTCAGCTCTTCTGAATTGTTGGGTCTGGCGTATTGCATCTTCCTTTTCACAATACCCCAAAGATTATTTATGGGGTTAAGGTCAGGTGAGTTTGCTGGCCAATCAAGAACAGGGATACCATGGTCCTTAAACCAGGTACTGGTAGTTTTGGCACTTTGTGCAGGTGCCAGGTCCTGTTGGAAAATGAAATCTGCATCTCCATAAAGTTCATCAGCAGCAGGAAGCATGAAGTGCTCTAAAACTTCCTGGTAGACGGCGCTGCGTTGACCTTGGACCTCAGAAAACACAATGGACCAACACCAGCAGATGACATGGCACCCCAAACCATCACGGACTGTGGAAACTTTACACTGGACCTCAAGCAACATGGATTCTGTGCCTCTCCTCTCTTCCTCCAGACTCTGGGACCTTGATTTCCAAAGTAAATGCAAAATTTACTTTCATCAGAGAACATAACTTTGACCCACTCGGCAGCAGTTTTGTCTTTAGCCCAGGCGGGACGCTTCTGACGCTGTCTCTTGTTCAAGAGTGGCTTAACACAAGGAATGCGACAGCTGAAACCCATGTCTTGCATACATCTGTGCGTGGTGGTTCTTGAAGCACTGACTCCAGCTACAGTCCACTCTTTGTGAATCTCCCCCACAGTTTTGTATGGGTTTTGTTTCACAATCCTCTCCGGGGTGCGGTTATCCCTATTGCTTGTACACTTTTTCTACCACATCTTGTCCTTCGCTTCTCTCTATTAATGTGCTTGGACACAGAGCTCTGTGAACAGCCAGCCTCTTTAGCAATGACCTTTTGTGTCTTGTCCTCCTTGCAAGGTGTCAATGGTCGTCTTTTGGACAACTGTCATGTCAGCAGTCTTCCCCATGATTGTGTAGCCTACAGAACTAGACTGAGAGACCATTTAAAGGCTTTTGCAGGTGTTTTGAGTTAATTAGCTGATTAGAGTGTGGCACCAGGTGTCTTCAATATTGAACCTTTTCACAATATTCTAATTTTCCGAGATACTGAATTTGGGATTTTCATTAGTTATCAGTTATAATCATCAAAATTAAAAGAAAAAACATTTGAAATACATCAGTCTGTGTGTAATGAATGAATCTAATGTACAAGTTTCACTTTTTGAATGGAATTACTGAAATAAATCAACTTTGTCATGATATTCTAATTTTGTGACAGGCACCTGTATGCAAATCATATTGAATTCAAAACATACACAGATTTATTTTTCTTACTTAGTCAGTCACACAATGGAGCACTTGCACTTTCTGTCTTTCCAGTATTTTATGATTTTTTAAAACGAAACAATGTACTTCAAAACATTAGAGTAGAATGCAAAGTCTCTTGGGAACAGGCAAACCCCTTCCGACAGAGGGTGTGACTTTAATAAACATTCTGACACAGCCACCCCAAATTTGTTGTGCAAATTTGAAAAGAGAAGAAAGCATGAATTATGCTTTACAATCTTCAGTATCGTCTGTTTGGTCAGGAAGCCTTAGTAGTCTTAACACTGGATGTATATAGTTATCATCCTGAATACAGGCCATGCAAACTTTCCCATCACTTTCTTCAAATGTCTCAGTGACCTTTTCTATTGCCATTGGGCTCTTGGAAATTGAGGATTGATTGGCCTACCTCTGCAAGCCACAAAACCTTCCAAAGACCGTCACAAATGATTCTGTATTTCTCTATAACATCCAGGTGCACACATTGAGTTGTCAGGCAAAGAAATATAATTCCCGATATTTCTCTGATCAGCACCCAATCTTGATAGTAAAAGGTTCAAAACAATCAGCTCTTTTATACCAAAATAGAGGCTTAAAAGGTGCAGGTGTGCAGGAGGTAGATCTGCAATTTTTGAATTTCTGGATTTGCTTGCCACATACGACACTGCTCACAGTAACTTTGGTGTTTGCGTAGAGCTTCTCAACCCTGTAGAATCCAGTACTTATGTCAATACTTACATCTGTTTACACAAATACACATTCTGAATCTGGATGAAACAAGCCATTGTCATAGTCCTTTATCAGGAGTCTGGTAGTTGGTTGCTGGATCCAGAACAATAGGGTGTTTACGGTCTCTGCTTTTCTAGACCTTCAGCATGATGAAACCTACCAACTCTAATTAGCCTTGAGTCCTTATCATATTCAGGGCATAGGGCTTTCAAACAGTTCTAATGTAAAATTACCCTGTCTGTTTCTTGTGCTTTGATCTCTTCACCAAAGCTCTCTAACTGGCCTTCAAGAAGAAAAAGTAACTCTATAATAATAATAATAATAATACATTTTATTTATATAGCGCCTTTCTATGTCTCTTCTACATTCTGCTACACAACATCTGATTCAGTGCTGACCACCCCATAAAGTGACTAAAAGGTAATTGTTACCAACTAAGGCTGGGTGATATATCGAGCTTTTAAAAAATATCAACATATTATCATACGAGACATAGGATGAGACAATATTGTTTATATCGCGTCTATGATGCGTTACAATTATTCTCGTGACAGCCGCCAGTTCACCTTTTCTTCTCCCCGTTTGTCTCTCACATAACTTTACCCTGCCCCACATCGTTTCCTCTCTGAACACAACTCACCCCTCCCCCACCACTTCACTCGGTAAGTCCTACAGGTAGCGACAAGTTGGAGATGAATAAAGACACGAAGGAAGCAATCGAAGAAGAGCTGGTTAGTAAAAAGAAAAACAATGTTTCAATTATTTGGAGATGGTTCGGGTTCAAAGTGTCAGATGAGCAGCAGATTAATGTATTCTGTACAGAATGAAGACAACAAATCCTGCCAAAAGTTTTGAGCACTCTAATCTTTTCCACCATTTACAAGAGCCATAAAGTGCAATACGAAGAGTGTGAAAAAGCGTGCTGCAGCCCAGACCTTGAAGCCTACCCAGCCTCCTGCAAGAAACAAACCACATTACAAAACTCCTATATACATGCTGTGCATCATGAGAGAAAAAGTGAGAAGTGGGGCAACATTACTAAAGCAGTGGCTTATCATAGCGCTGATTTTTATTTCCTTTTCTCCCAGGGTTGAATATTTTTCCAGAAAACTCAGGTTTTAAAAAGCACACAAAGCAATAGTTTCTCACATAAATCAACATAAGACATTTGTTGCTGCATGTAGTGTGCTGTCGCTGCATGTTACAGATCTGGCAGCGTCAGCTGGGGATTGATAAACTGATGCCAGTACCTCACTTTGTTTCAGATCTCGATCTCCAGATCACTTGCACCAAATCATAGTCCAACAAGTCAGAGTCTAATTCAAAATAATAAACACAAAATTTCATCCACTGAGCATTTTGCTTTGCACATTCGCCTCACTCTCTCGCCTGATGTCGATGCTCACACACACACGCACGCAGGATTCGACATCAGTACGAGTCTAATAGTCCTCCAAGCTAAGAGGGTCTACCTATAATGCAACAGTGAGTTTTATGAACATTTACAGCTTTTTTTAGCCCTCTGCTTGCCCTAAAAGAGTTAAGTAAAATGTTTTACAGAACCACTTACAGAGCTAAATATGCCTATTGACCACAAGATAATTTATTTCAAATGTTTAGGTTTATACAGCTACCACTTATGAAATTGACACTTTGTTACATAAACAGCCCTATTGGAATATGTGCATGCATGTGTTAGACTGAAGATTGTGACACTAAATGAGAGCTCCAGGTGAGAAGAGATAGGAAAGGGAAGGGAATGTGCGCTGTGTATAGTGTGTGGCGCACCCATCACACATGACACACAGCAGGCGATGCTTCAGCACCACACAACTCCGTGTGGTGCTGTGTGAAGGTTTTACAGTGGCTGGAGTGCGGAGGACCACTTGCAGGGCTGGATGCAGGTTAACGTCATACCCAGGATGAAGCAATTGCAGTTAAGGGTCTTGCTCAAACACCCAAAGAAGTATTCCGGTGGTTGCGGGATTCGAGCCAGCAACCGCCAGAAAATCCTTACCACCAGAGCCACCATTCTGCTAAAGAACAGGGATGCATTTTAAATTCAGAAATTTTGAGATTTACTGGTGATTTTACCAAAATGGTTTAACTAAAATCAATTGTAGGTTATGCATTGCACAACACAGTTTACACACATAGTTAAATATTATACATTCATAATAAACACAGATGAATGTTAATTTGCCTTTGAGTAATCTGCCTCTTTACATAAAAGTGAAAGTGATTCTAAAAGGTTTTATTTTGTGTGTTACAGGACATGGTATGGATGATGACCACATCACCTGAGCCACTTCTCTGTGTAAGAAAGTTGTCACCTGTTTTGTTTTGTCAGTTGTTACATATTTTGTCATTTGTGTTGTCACAGAAAGCACGATGAGACATGAAAAGGTTTAGGGAAGCCACCCGTGTATTATATCCTGGCTGCAAAGAGGTAAATCTTTTAAGAGTTCTTTTCTCATGTGAGTCCAAAACAGAACTGAATTGCTGCCTTAAGATGGACGCTTTTAAAGACAAGTGGAGGAAGTGATGTCATCAGGGCCGGAATCGGAAGTTATGTCATTGGCAGCACCGAACTGGAAGTTATGTCATCGGCAGCACCAGAACCAGGCAGGATTTCCGAGAATGGTCTGTAAGGGATTGAGAGAGACAATTAGTGCACCTTGCCTCCCCAGTCAGGCATGGATTTACTATTATTCAAGCCGTTTAGTTGTCTCCTAATCAAACATGTGTGACAGCACAAAGTCGTAGATGTTTGTACAGGACTACACACAGGAGGAAACACTTTGGTAAAGAAAGAACTCTCTACTTCAATGGAAACCCACTTTTAAAGAGCAAGTTGGCCTTTTGTTATTTTTGCTCTGTATCTTTTCTGTTTACGTTTTCTTAATTGCACAGCTGTGAGTCTTTTGATATCCAGGAAAAGAACATTATTTAATTTCACTCAAGGATCATTAATATTTAATATATACAGATAGTTTATTTTAAGCCATTTCTCATGTACATCTACAGCTGTATGTAAATAAAAGAGCCTGTGTGACATTTGAGACATGTGGCTTTAACTAAGAACTGTCTTTTTGTTATTACTTT